>NC_136968.1:10638657-10803492 GCF_032717465.1 Coenobita brevimanus | reverse complement strand
CACTCACTTATTACTATTTCAGATTCAGAATGACTAGAAAATCGTTAGAGTGATCTATATTTGGTGTTGAAAAAGGTCTGAGCTTGAAAATCTTCCCCGTTTGAAGAGATGATGAAATATTACCATTATGTGATATTTCAAATTATACATGAAAAGGAACCAACTTTCAATGGCATCGCTGCAGTTGTAACAGACAGATTAGGACATTAATGGAAATTGCCTTCAACTACATTGCATTCAAGGAAACGTAATCATGATATGTTGAAAAACTGCCTGAACTAAATGAACAGCCTTATGAAATCAGTGATATAAAAAAGAAATCTGAACAGAGATTTCATCAGATACTCGAGGAATTCAAAGAGTCAGTCAATGGAGAACTCTGATATTAGTGCATGCAAGTGCTCCGATATAGAGCGTTGCAAATGCTCACGTGAACATCGCGCCCCAGAAGAGCTGAAGTTTCTCCCTGATCAGAGAAATAATCGTGCAATGAGAATAGGAGCGCTAGATTTGTCATCTACAAAAAGAAACATGAAACGTTTTGCAGGAGGTTATGATAGGCTGAAAAAACAAGGATTCGTTACTGTACCATCAATAGGCAAAGAAGAGGAACGAGTTACTTTAACAAGTCCACTAACCTCTTCATCTTCCAGCGATACAGACGACAGTGAATGAACGTACACAAAATGGAAAACGGGTAAGAAAAACTAAAGGAATCACAAATCAGGATTTTAGCTGAGGCATGTGCCCGCCTTGGTGTTTCAGATGGAGCTGCAGTGCTTATAGCATCATTAGTGTTCTAGGTCACCAAACCACTATATGCTGATGATCCTGTTGCCATCACGGACAGAAGTAAAATGAGCATAGCTAAGGAACGAATCAGATCAGAACATCAAGAAACTAACATGGTGTCGTTTATACTGCAAGACTTTTTATTTGTATTTATACATTTATTTAGTTGGAGAAGAACAGGGAGGCTTTAGGAAGGGAAGAGGTTGTGTAGATCAGATATTCATTCTTAGATCTTTAGTGGAAAAGTTTCTAGGGAAGGGAAAGAAGTTGTATGCGGCTTTCATGGATTTGGAGAAAGCATATGACAGGGTGGATAGACAAGGATTGTGGAAAGTGTTAAGAATATATGGAGTAGATAGGAAGTTGTTGAATGCTGTGAAGAGTATGTATGATGGTGCGAAGGCTGCAGTGCGTGTCGATGGTGAACTAAGTGACTTTTTCTCTTTGAAAGTTGGGTTGAAACAGGGATGTGTCATGTCTCCATGATTGTTCAATCTGTACATGGATGGGGTAATAAAAGAGGTACAAGGTAGGGTAGTGGATGTTGGAGTGGCCCTGGTGAGAGGATACTGTTTGGAAACTCCCTGTACTGTTGTTTGCAGATGATACTGTGTTGTTGAGTGAAGACGAAAGGGAGCTGCAAGGCTTGGTGGATGAGTTTGGGAGAGTGTGTAAGAAACGGAATCTAAAGGTGAATGTAGGGAAGAATAAAGTGATGGTCTTTGAGAGAGGTGAAGTCAGTGAATGTACAGCGAGGCTGGATGGTGAGGAATTGGAAAATGTGAGTACGTTTAAGTACTTGGGTAGTGTGATGAGTAAGGATGGATGTTTGGAGGGTGAAGTGCTTGAAACGGTACAACAGGGAAGAAAGGTTGCTGGTTCTTTAAAAGCAGTGATAAGAAACAGGGAAGTGAGCATGGAAGTGAAAAAGTTACTACATGACAGTATTGTGATACCAACTCTAACGTACGGAAGTGAAGCTTGGACGTTGTTGGAAGGACACAAGTCAAGAGTGAGAGCAGTGGAAATGAGTTATTTAAGAGGAGCCTGTGAAGTCACATGGAGAGACAGGCTGACGAATGAGGATATAAAGGAGCGTTGTGGTGTGGATGTGATAGGAAGCGTTATGAGGAACACACTGAGGTGGTTTGGCCATGTGAAGAGGATGGAGGATGAAAGACTGACGAAGAGAGTGTATGTGAGTGAGGTGGAGGGGGGAAGAGGGAGGGGGAGGCCGAGGATGAGATGGATTGATGGGGTGGAGAGGTATACGAGAGAGGGGGGTGTGAGTTGGGAGCAGGGCAGTGAAATGGTGGGGGACAGGGCGACTTGGAGGCGATTTGTTTGTGGCCACCCCAAACTGGATTGAGGCGTCTGGCAATGGATAGATAGATGGACATTTATTTATTTAATTATTTATTTTGCGTAAGGAAAGACAAAACCCTAATGCAGGAAGAAATTGGTGGGATACTTCACATGACCACTGTGCCTTAAGAGCACAGTGTTCCGCTTCTGAAACGAGACTCCAGTTACATCGGTCATTTCGCTCCAGGGTCAGGCTCGCGGAGATCCATAGCAACAGGTATCATGGAGTTTCTTGAAGTGAAGGAAGTAGAAACCAAAGATATTGTGGCAATCAGCTGTGGCGGTACAATGGTGAACACAGGCAATAAAGAAGGAGTGATCAGGTTCCTCGAGAGGCAACTAGGATCGCCTCTGCGATGCATAATCTGCCTCCTCCACGCCATTGCATTGCCGCTCCTGCATCTCATCCACGAGTTAGATGGCAGAACCAGTGGCCCAGAAGGTTTTACTGGAGCTATTGGAAAATAACTTGCCAGCTGTGACGAACTGCCCACTGTAAAATTCAACGTCATTACTACCCATGAGATAAAAATCAATGACAGTGAGTTGAGTACTGAGTAGAAATATCTGCTAGATATTCAAACGGCAGTGTCAAGCAGAGAATGTTCCCCTCACTTAGCGGCAAGAAACCCAGGGAGGACATGCCATTCGAGGTGGGTAACAACTGCCAATAGGGTGCTCCATCTCTATATTTCAACCAACAAACCATCCTCAACACTGAAACAAATCGTAATGTACAGTCAAAGACAAGAATCGTGTAGTGAAATTTGGTGAAAATATCTGCTGAAAGACTATAGTTTTGGAGCGGTCTGCTTTGTATCGAACGATCGGTTGGTAGCTCTGACCTGAGTTGCCATTTGCTCCAGGTGACCAGCCTGTGGATGCCAGCATATAATTTTTTTGTAACTTACCGAAACTAATCGACATAAGAATTAAATCTTTCTGATTGCTGTTTTAATTTAGTATTTATGAAGCATTTCTCATCTTTTTATGCCAACATTATCAACGTTACAATTCACTTAGTTTAATAGGTGTTCGGAAGTCATTTCTCCATCTTTATTAACTGTAAATTAGCCAATCAAGTTGATAATTATGACCTAGGACATTATTTAAGTGTTGTAAAACAATTTTCACTATAATATTCAACACATGAGAACAGAGTTATTCTATTATGATAATTGACTTTCTTTTCTTTTAGAGAGGCTGGAAACTGAATCCCAATGACGAGTTCGAACACATAAACCAGACGACCGAAGTCTACACACAACTGTTCGTATGCTTCATTCTAGGTGCACTTCGTTTCTGTTACGCTAGGTGTTTTCAGGTCAATTCCTCGTCCTAAGAACACTAGCTGCTGAGCCAGGGTTCTCATTCGAGACCGGAACTAGAATACATTACGAGAGGAAGAGGGCATAAAAACTCTAGTCAACCAACCTTACAGGCGTATTATCTTATATTCGTACACCAGTGAATACAATGTGATTACAATCTAGGCACAATACACTATCCAGGTTCGAAGTTACTATCTGGGCAGGAGGACTCCGACAGAGCTGCTGAGGTCTTGGGCTACCTGTAGGTGTCGGCCAGGTGTGGGAGGGGTCCCGTCAGGTGTGCTTCTCCATGGGGGGCACGGGACTACTCTCAGGGGCTGCGCTGTCTGGAGTGGGGTGCTGGATGGTGTGGAGAGGAGCCTTTCTCCAGTGGGGCCTCAGTGAGGAGTTCGGTCCTAGGGACTGGGACCTAATAGTGAGAGTAGGTGCACTTGCCTGCTCCCACTCTGGGGAGGAGGTCATCATCCAGTGGGGTTGGGGAGGTCACGCCCCGGAGTCCTGGGGGCACCTCGGGGAGTCCCGGGACTGAGGTCTCCCTCGGGTCGGGTTGCTGTCAGGTGTGGTCTGTGGCATCCTCTCTTTCAGAAGTCCGGCAACAGGTGGTCTCACTTGGGCACTGGCTGCACTGCTCATATCCCCAGGGCCACGATATTGCCTTGCCAGACCTCCTCCAGGCAGGGCTTGTCCTGGGGGCTGCCTCTGTGTCGAGAACAGGAGGAATGTACCCACTTAGCAGGAGGGGGGGTGGCCACATCAAGGGATGTCGTTCATAGGGAAAGTCACAGGGCAGGGGCTAGTGGTGTTTGCTCCCTTCCTGACATAGCTAGTGGCTGTCGCCAAGGTGCCAAGGGCAACAGGGGTAGAGCAGCTGGTAGCCGTCTCTCTCCTGTTGATGCGGCTAGTGGTCGTCACCGGGGCCCGACTTCCTGGTAGGCCTTTTTTTTTATGCTAGGAAGAAGGAACCAAAGGCCAAGAGCCCGCAATAATTGTTCCCTCCAAGAGGAAAACAAAATACAAGAGAGAGCCAAATTCAAGATCCAATAATTTCGAGATGCCCGGGCACACTGCGTTTGAAAGACTGGAGATCATAGCTAGCAGGTAATACAGACAGAGGGAGACAGTTCCAGAGTTGACCTGTTGCATAAATGAAGGACTGAGAGTAACGGTTAACTCATGCATTAGAGAGTTGGATAGAAAAGGGATGAGAGTTTGCTGCTAGATGGGTGCTACTCATCCATTGTAGAGGTGGAGGAATGCATGCAGACGGTTCAGAGGAGCAGTGACCACTGAAGTAGCAATAGAAGAGAGATAAAGATGCACCAGTGCGGTGAAGAGACAGAGGTTGAAGGGAGCCAATAAGAGGAGGAGAGCTAATGAGACGAAAAGACCTTGACCCCACCCTATTGAGAAAAGCTGTATGTGGGGAGCCTTCCCACACATGAGAGTTGTACTCTACACAGAGGCAGATAAAACCCATATATAGAGTCGACAATTGTGCAGGGGTAAAGAAGGAACAGAGTCAGCTTGGCATGCCTAATCTCTTGGAAGCAGATTTTACAAGAGATGTAATATGATCTTTCCAAGTAAGTCCCGAGTGAATGAAACCCCAAGCATGTTCAAGAATGATGCAGGATTAAGCTGAATATTATTAAACCTTAGTGGGTTCACCTGTGGAAGATTTTGTCACGTTGTTAGGTGTAAGAACTGAGTCTTTGATGCATTAAAAACCCCAGTCAGAGATACGAGCCAAATCAGATATTAGGTGTGCCATACCCTCATCCCTTGTTTGCTGAAGTAACTGTTGAGATGGACGTTGCAGGAACCGAATGGAAAGGTGAAGAGTAGAGTCATCAGTGTATGAGTAGATAGGGTTAGATGTACAGGTTCGAATGATGAACAAAAGGAAGAGAGTTGGTGATAGGACAGAGCCCTGAGGAACACCACTGTTTACAGATCTAGGAGATGAACGATGGCCGTCTACAACAGCGGCTATAGAACGACCAGAAAGGCCAGAAAGGAAGCTATAGAGGAAGGCACAGATAGAAGGATAGAAACCATAAGAGGGCAGTTTGGAAATTAAAGATTTATGCCAGACTCGATCGAAAGCTTTTGAAATGTCAAGTGCAATGGGAAAGCTTTCGCCAAAGTCCCAAAAGGAGGATGACCAGGAGTCTGAATGGTAGGTAAGATCACCAGTGGCGCATCCATGACAGAACCCATACTGACAATCAGAAAGAAGGTTGTTATAGGATAGATGCTGAGGGTGAGATGCGGCTAGTGGCTGTCACCTGTCCACTGGTGCAGCTACTGGCCCTCACTGGGGTCCTGTTGGGCGAGGTGCGGCTAGTGGCCATCGCCTGCCTGCTGGTGCAGCTTCTGGCCGTCACCAGGGCTCGTTCCCTGAGTGGACTGCACGCTGGGTATGGCTAGTGGCTGTCACTCGCTCACGGGTGCAGCTAGTGGCCATCATAGGGGTCCTGTGTGGGGAGGAGATGGCAGACGAAGTGCGGCTAATGGTCGTCACCTGCCTGCTGGTGAGGCTTGTGGCCTTCACTGAGGTCCAACTCCCAGAGGCAGCTACAAAAGGAGAGTAGGCAGTGGCCGTCTCTCCCCTAATGTGATTAGTGGCCATCATTTGTTTCTGTAGAGGGGGTGATGCAGCTATTGAGCGACTAGTGGCCGTCTCTTGCCTAGTGCTGCTAATGGCTGTCACTCAGGTGCTGTCTGGGACTGAGATATCAGCCCCATCCCGAACCTGGTGAGGACTGGTCCGGCTGGAGAGTAGTGCACCGGCACTGTGTAGTTCTCATTTGGTCCGTTGAGGGGAAGAGAGGCACAAGATAGTAAGGGACACAGGCCCATCCTGCCAGAGCCTTATGCACACCCTAAGTGACTCCCTGTGGTCTCCCCCTGGGGTGGGTGTTACAAGATCCCTCTCTTGGTGTTTCGTCGTGGTGGGCATTTCAGTTTCTTATCGCATAAGCATTGCTTGCGGGTGCTGCTTCCATCATTTTGATTATTTCCTGGGCCTATAATGTTGTGGTAAAACAAGGACGACCTGAACGATAACGGTTCTCCATTGTGCCTTCCTCCTGAAATCCTAATCCACCTTTCTATGGTTATGCCTATAGCAAATGTTTGAGGTTTCTGTTCAGGATTCGTTTTCCATAAATAAAGGAAGATCATGCCACCTCTCATATTCTTAGTAGATGGTTACATGTTGCTTGACTTCTCCCTACCATTGCGCAGTAGGTCTGCTAGACGTTTTGTGGAAAGAAGTGGGATGAAATATCAGATGATCATAGCCTAACAGTTGGCATTTCGTCTCTCAAACGAAGTTTGGAATCTGCAGTTCTTGCGAGTCGTTGTTAAGGCTTTGGAATTTCATGGGTTCATTCATACCGTCAGCCCATCAGCAGCAGATATGAAGCTTGACAAAGTCAGGCTAGCCAACCACGAACATGTAACTGTGGTAGAGCTTTCATAATGTTTCAAGCGATGCACTTAATCTTCGGGCAAAACTACGACACGACTTTTGTCTTTGACTATACATCATGTCAGTATATGTTCCAGCATGGTTTGCTGTTAAGAAGAATTCCAGCTTCATAGATGAAGCCAAAAATTTCTTCATGATGGTAAAATCAACTCAGCCACTGAACCACAGAATAAAAAAAACATCACCAACAAAGTCCTCTGGAGAAATTCCTTCTTCGCCCACACTGAAAATTTTCTGCCGACGATACATGACGACCAAAGTCACAGAAGACAATTAAGGTGGAGGAGGATCCTCAAATGCAGAAAATCTGTACGAGAACATGAAGGAATTCGCTGCTCCACCCAGCCCAAACTAGTATTCGACTCCAAACATTATTATGACATGATCAACTGGCAAGAAGCTGACATCAGCGAGCCCCCTGTCTTGAGGACCTGACCTAATGATTTGGTGGACAGTTATATCAAGACAGGAGAAAAGTCAAGTGGACTTATCCCTGTGATTCCTTGCCCCACTCAAGCTGTTGAAAGGGTTATGAAGCTGGTTACCAAGGCCCCAGCTAGTGTGATCGGAAGGGAAGAAAGAGATGTATTTGTCAGAACAAGGATACACTCAAGAGAGAAGATACCAAGGTTTGAGTTGAAAAAAAAAAAAAAAATCGTTCATATATATCATTTTCACCACTCGATTATTATCCATTCCCTTCACATGACCATACCATCTCAGTACACTCTCTTCTATTTTGGTGTCCACAGACTTCCTCGCTCCACATCTTTCACGAATCACATTATTTCGTATCCTATCCATTCTCTGAACTCCACATACATTCCTCAGCTGTCCCATCTACACTGCCCTCACTCTTGACTTCTCATTTTCATCCCACACCATAGTCTCACACCCATATGTTAAAGTTGGCAAACCTTCATGTAAGCCTCGCGCAGCTGCAACACGCAAGACTTTGTTTTTTGTCAATGCCTTCATAGCACCAGCTGGTTTCCTTCCTTGTGTCACTCTACTTTCCACTTCTTTTACACATTTTCTTCTCTTTTCTATCACAATACCCAGATATTTGAACTCTCTGACCAATTCCAGTCTCTCTCCATTCACTGTAATATCACACTGGGTGTCACCTTCTCTCTCGATTACCATTACTTTACTCTTTTCTACATTTACTCTTAAGGCACGACGCTCACAGACATCAGGAAAACTCCGCACTACCAAGTTCTTATTCGGTATTTGAAAGTAGCACTGCATCATCAGCATACAACAAATTTGAGATATTCTATCTATCACATTCATTATCAACGTCTCTCCTTTACTCGTGTTATTACTTCTCTCATCACCCCATCCATATGTATATACTGAACAACTATGGGGACATCACACAACCTTGTCACACACCCGTATTGATCGTGAACCATTCTTTTAGATGCTCATTTACCCTTACACATGCCTCACCACCAACATAAAAACACTTGACGGCACCTAGCAGCTTACCATCTACACCGTACATGCGCAAAACCTTCTACAATCCCTCTCTGTCTATTTTGTCATATGCATTTTCCAGATTCATGAATGCCCGTATAGCCTTCCTCACAAGCCTTCTCCACTATCTGTCCCACAGCGAATATTTGATCCACACATCCTCAGCCACTCCTAATGTCACCCTGTTCATCACTCACTAGGACTTCTGATATCTCTCTTACTTTCTCTACAATAACCCTTCCATATACCTTCCCTACATCACTCAATAAACTTATGCCAAGATAATTCTTACACTCACTTTGCTCACCCTTATTTTTGTGCAGGGGTAAAATCATTCATTTTCCACACAAATACACATACATAAATGCATGCATATAAATGCACGTCTACATGCACATGAACATGCACATCCACATCCACATCCACATATACATACACACATATAAAAATAATCACACACACACACACACACACACACACACACACACACACAACTGGGCAGAGGTGATGAAGGACCAGGGTAGGCTTAGCACACCTAATCTCTTGGAAGCAAACTATATAAGAGAGGTAACTGAATCTTTTCAAGATAAATCCCCAAAGAATGAAACCCCAAGTGTGCATAAAGATGATGCAGGACTGAACTGGAGATTGTTAAAAATTATATGATATTCCTGAAAGACTGAAGAAATGAGTTTTGGGTGGATTTAAAACAATGAGATCACTTTTACCCCAGTCGAAGATATGATCCAAGTCAGACATTAGTTGTGCCATAACCTCATCCCTTGTTTCTTGAAGTAACTGCTGAGATGGACACTGCAAGAAGCGAAGGGTGAAGGGTGGAGACATCAGCATATGAATGAATAAGGTTAGATGCACAGCTTTGAAAGTCATTAATGAACTGAAGGTAGAGAGTTGGTGATAAGACAGAGCCCTAAGGAACACCTCTATTGATAGCTCTATTGATAGCCATTTAGAACAGCAGCTATAGAACGACCAGACAGGAATCTCAAGACGAAGGCACAGGTAGAAGGACAGAAACTCTTAGAGGGCATTTTGGAAATAAAAAAATTATGCCTGACTCGACTGAAAGAATTTGAGATGTCATGCGCAATGGCAAAGCTTTCGCCAAAGTCCCGAAACAAGGACGACCAGGAGGATGAAAAGTAGGTGAAAAGATCGTCAGTGGAGTGTCCCTGGAGGAACCCATACAGACGATCAGAAGGAAGATTGTGCTAGGAAATATTATTTAAGTTGTTTTCCTTTAAAAAAAAAAAAAAAAATCCATAACTTTTGAAATACTGGTTGTTAAAGATTAAGGCGATAGTTAGAGGGCTGGGAATGATTGTCTTTCTTTGAGATAAACTTCCTGCAAGAAGGAAAGGTACAAGTTGTCCCCGCTGCGGAAAGATTTACCCGCTCTCACTCACAGTTTTTTCATGGTTTGAGTGAATCTGAGTGATTATTCCGTGTGCAAATAGTCTATCTGTGTATACAAGTGTCTTGGAAGAATTATCCCAGTAAAGGTGTGAAAGTCCAGTGTATGCTAGAGTTTTTTGCTATGTTTTAAGTGTGAAAAGCTCTGTCTGGTTGTGTGTTTGTTTATCTACGTTTGGCGCCAGACAGGGTGACTGCGGTGGGTGGTTATTGTTCTCGTGGAAGTGATTAGTATTACCCTGTGTAAATTAGAGCTACAATTGGGTGAGTGTTAACTGTATGTTGTTTCACCAGTATGAACAGTTTATAACCATTCTGAGTAGAACATTTGTTTTGTTTTGATTTCTTTGTTCGAGCTGATGTAGGGTGAGTGGAATTTTGTAATGTGTTGACTTGTCTTTGTATGAACTGAGCTTTACTTTCTGGTGATACAGCAGTTCAGTATAACTGTTGAGTATTAACAGTAGTGTGGGAACGATTTTGTGACGATTTAAGCAGTTTGTGGCAATCAGTTGTGATTGGGGTTGGCGCCGTTGTGTTGGTAGACGTAAACAACTAGAGTCTGGTACAGTATACTTGGTGTATTTAGTGTTAAGCATTCCCCTGTGCACAGTGTGTGAGTGAGTGAGTACTATTCCTTTAGTTTTTGTTTGTTTGTTTGTTTGTTTTTGCCACCGAAAACAGTTCATATCCCAGGTTTACAGTTATCCTTACAGGTAAGATATAATTGTATTTTCATATGTTGTAATTTTTCAGGTGATAAACAACTTATTTGTGTATTGTAAGACTCTGTTGTGACTTCATTGTTGTTGTATTTCAGGTAGTATAATTTTAGTTCTTCATTCCAGGTAGCGGTAAGCTTTCCATTCTTTGTAACAGGTGTATTACTAACCAGTAAGGTAGTTATTCCTGTACAGTTCTAAACAGCAACAAGACCCCCACCAGTAAAACCTGTAACCATTGCATAAATTGTCACTGTTCAAGCAGGTTTTGTATATAACTTATTCGTGTTCCAATATCTTTTCCAGGTACTAATCAGTATTACCAGATTCTTTTTCTCTGATTAATCCTCGCAGTTACCTTGCATTTCAGAATTCCACGGAACATCATTTGCTTAACCTGCTCCGGTAGTTTCACAGGATCCTTTTATACAGACCGCACCTTTGTTTGCAGGATGTGCAAACTACGTCAGAGCCTGGAAGACCAGCTGACCGAGGCTACGAACAATATTAACAGTCTGACCCGAAAAGTAGATGTGCTGGAGGAATTCATCGCGAGTAATGTCGGACACACTGCAGAGGACAATGTCACTGCTAGGCCAACTGCAGTCCAGGTTGACCATCCTCATCCTGCTGTAGTTACTTCTCCCCCCACCATACAGAATGAGTTCCAGCCAGTGCGGAATGGTACAAGGCTTGTAAGGAAAAGAAGCATCATTCCAGTAACAACATACAACAAGTTTCAGATTCTCACAGAAGTAGAGGAAGAGCCCCATGAGGCACGGGTTGTGGGGGACTCCATCATCCGTGGTCAGTTGGTGGAATTTTGCGGCCAGGCACTCTCTAAACGAAAGCGTTTTTGTATTCCAGGTGCAGGAGTAGATAACGTAACAGAGGTTGTGGATGCCTTTTTTGAGAATGTTGAAAATGACAGCCTTGTTATCATTCATACATGTACCAACGACGTCATGCGAACCCGATCAGAGGAGCTGATGGAGAAGTACAGGAAGATGATCGGACGCTACAAGGAGACAACTAACTATATTTTAATTTCAGGCATACTACCAAGGATTAATGCAGGGAATGCCTTCTTCAGCAAAGCATTTAGTATTAATAACAGAGTCAAGTCACTTTGCTTACAGGAAGGAGTTCAGTTCATCGACACGTGGAACCAATTTTACGAGCAGCGTACACTGTTTACGAACGATGGACTACACTTGAATGCCGTTGGTTCTGCCCATCTCGGTCGTTTGCTTAATGATGCCATAAGTTTTTACTGGAGAAAAAACAAACATCACGGGAGGCAAACGTAGATGTCATACGATCTGATAAATCAATAAATAATGGAAGCTCCCAACATCAGAAAGGAAAGCACTTTAAAGCAATCCTTGCAAATGCTCGTAGTCTACGTAATAAATTTTCTGATTTAGAAGCCCTTGCCTTTACCGAAGATTATGATGAAATTGGAGTAACAGAATTGTGGCTAAATACTGAGCAGAGAGATTTTCTAGCAGAGTTTAATTTACCAGGCTATCACATTTTCAGTTGTGAAAGGAAGAATTGAGCAGGGGGCGGCGTGTTGTTATATGTTAAATCAGGATTTCATCCAGTCGAAATTACCAAGCCATGTATCGAAAACATCAACACTATTTATATTCAGCTTAGAAATTAATATTGTCATAAAATCACTCTTGGGCTAATTTATCATCCACCTGGTCAGCCACTCAACATCGATAATGAAATCTACAATCAAATTGCTGAACTATCTTGTATGCAAAGCACTGTAATATTTGGTGACTTTAATTTACCAGTTCCAAAATGGGGAGAAGCCCTATCCTCACACACAGGGTCAGACCTATATACAAATTTGCAAGAAAGTTCTTTGTATCAATTTTGTAAATTATCCAACACATGGAGCTAACATCCTAGATCTTGTCATAGCTACATCAAAAAATGTAGTGAGTAATGTTATTGTAGGTGAAGAATTTAGTACAAGTGATCATCGCATGGTTACATTTAACATTAAATTTAGTGAAGACAGTGTCAAGGCCAGTTGTGAGAAAGTGACCTACTTTAAGAGAGCAAATTTTAAGAAATTAAAGGCAATTGCAGGTGCAGCTGACTGGCATCGCATTATCGAAACTTTAGATATCAATGAAGCGTGGAGTTACTTTACAGAAACTCTCAACAGTGCCATCAAATTATGTATTCCTATGCGCAACAGAAGGCCCGCCAAAAATTCTAAACCCAATTGGTGGAGCTCCAATATTAAACATTGTCTAGAAGCAAAAAAATCGTGAATATAAGAATTATAATACCACAATGATTCAAAGTGATAAAAATGAATACGATGCCCTTCGACGAAAAGCCAAAAAATTAATTAAATGCAGTAAAAAAAACCTTGAGACACATATTGCAATCAAATCCCAAAGAATTTTTCAATTAGATAAGAAGCAAAAAGGTAATAACTCCATCAATCGGTCCCTTAGTCACAGATAATGGAGAGTACACTGATGATGAAACTATGATGGCAAAAATTCTTAATACTTTCTTCGCGTCAGTATTTACAACAGAAAATATACATACAATTCCTACTGTTTCCCCCATTCCTATAGAAGAGGGCAACATAATCACTGACATCACAGTCAGCGATCACGGTGTACTGCTTGCAATAAACAGATTAAAAGAGAATAAAGCACCAGGACCGGACAAAATATCACCACGTGTATTGAAGGATTGAAATATCAAAGCCTTTAGTTGAACTTTTTAGCTTAGCATTTAAGAGCAGTAAGGTGCCACATGAATGGAAGCTTGCTAACGTAACCGCAATATTCAAAAAGGGCAACAGAGCCCAACCAGAAAACTACCGCCCAATTAGCTTAACATTGGTGGTTTGCAAATTGCTTGAAACTATTATCAGAGACAAGTTTGTAAAACACTTAGAGACAAACAATCTCATAAAAGATTCGCAATATGGTTTTCGTAATAATCGCTCTTGCCTCACGAATCTGCTGGACTTTTTCAATGCTATACTGAACATGTATGGCGAGACTAAATCTGTTGATGTGGTTAACCTCGATTTTCAAAAGGCTTTTGACAAAGTTCCACACAAAAGACTCCTTCAGAAGCTAAAGGCACATGGTTTCAGCGGCAGTGTTCTCGGGTGGGTAGAAGATTGCCTCACCGGACGAAAGCAAAGAGTTGTAATAAATGGAAAAGAGTCAGACTGGATAAACGTTACAAGTGGAGTGCTGCAGGGTTCAGTGTTAGGTCCTATTCTTTTCTTAATATATGTGAATGATATTGACGAAGGATTGTGTTGTATGATTTCAAAATTTGCTGATGATACTAAAATAGGTAACAGAGCAGATACAGCACTGCAAAGACAGTCAATTCAGAGAGATCTTGATCAACTGTTTAACAGGGCCCAAGTCTGGCAAATGGATTTCAATATTAATAAATGCAAAGTGTTAAACATTGGCATTAAAAAGGTAAGAGCAAGTTATAGCATGAATAATGTCTAGCTTGATAGGGTAAACCATGAAAAAGACTTAGGAGTTATAATAACAAATGATTTGAAACCATGCAAACAATGTACGGAAGCTGTGAAAAAAGCCAACAAATTGACTGGGTTCATAGGCAGAGCATTTGAATATAAATCCGATAATATCGTCCTCACTTTGTATAATTCCTTAGTACGCCCGCACTTGGAGTATTGCATTCAGTTTTGGTCACCGTATTATAAAAAGTATATGGAAAAGCTTGAAAGAGTGCAGTGAAGTATAACAAAGATGATACCTAGATTGAGAAATAAACCATACGAGGAACGTTTAGAAGCCCTTAATCTCTTACCCTAACAAAACGGAGGATTCGAGGAGATTTAATTCAAGTATTCAAGATATTCAAAGGACATGATAACATGGCTGTTGATAAATCACTCAAACTTCTCTAGGGGCAATGGGCATAAAATAATTGGCAAACGATTCCAGTCGCATGAAGCTAAGCATTTCTTCTTGAATAGAGTTGTAAATATATGGAATAAATTGCCCTCCAACGTAATAGATTGTAATACAGTACAAACCTTTAAAGGTCGCCTGGATAAGTATTTGGCATCCAACCCCCAGCTTAATATGTTTACTCCTGAATAAAACACTTGTGTATGTATAATTTTCTGTTTTATTTTATTTTAGTTTTTTAGAGCCTGGATCAATTTATTAAATGCAAATATAGTATATGCACAGACTAGGATATGCACAGATAGCCCTAAGTTAACGGTCACTACTCATACTTTCGACCTGTGATGGGCTGTGGATCACTGAGGGTCCCTGTTAGTTACGTGGCCATCCTTGGGATTTTTTTAATGAACCAGGGGTCACCGCTTCAGGAGGTGACTTGTTTGCTTGTCCCGCATGGGAAAGTTCCTAGTCCCAGTGGAATGAATGGAGCTGGGGCCTGATTGACTGCTGCCTACCTTAATAGTGCCAGGCAAAGCTGCCACACCACCCCTGAATATCCACACTGTGCACTGTGCAATTTCCACACTGTGTCCGCAGACGCCCCGTCAACTCAACGTACCCGTACAGCGACATGCATTAATTATTTATTTATTCGATTACTCATTGTACTTTAGTACTTTCTCTTTCAGGTTATTCATACTGGTAGCTTATAGATAATGTTTTATAGAATGTAGCTTTTCCTTTTCAGTCTTTCCTATGAAATTTCCATGTCAGTTTTTCCATGCTGCGTGGTGGTTTTTCTCACACTTTCTTGCCAGTTTTGGCTGGAGGGTTTGGTGGCGGGGGGAGCCTTCTTGCTTTACTATCCTTATCCTTCAGCATGTAGAGTTAGATCTTGTAGTCATAGTCTACTCTGTACCAAACAGCCTCGAAAGGACCATAAGGTCTGTTGCTGTTTGCTTTCCTTTGTACTCCTTTGTACAAATGCAAAAGAGTTTGCCTAGGCAGGGTAAACCACAGTTCTTGAGAACAACAGGAGAGACTCCATGAGTCCCATATGCAATGTTAATATTGACGGAAAATACAACAACAGAAGAAGTTTTAATGTCAGCCACGAGGAAGTAAGATGGGAGGAAGTGATGGATTGGAATCATCTAAGGGGGAATTGGAAGAGAAAGTCTGAGAGAAGTCTGCTATATAAGTGGAAGAAATAGCTACAGTGCCATCAGAGTGGAAAAAAGAGGGAAGGACGGTGAGGTAAAGTTGTTTGGCTTTTTGCGAGGAGCCAGGAGGAGCGGAAAGAATTTAAGTTGAAGGTTTCAGTGCAACTAGTATGACTGAAATCATTTTAAACAGAGTGAAGAACAGACTTAGCATGAGTCTGGGCAGAAACATAATAAAGAAGGAGATTCAAGGGAGGGTTGGCTCCAGTACCTCTTGTAGGCCTTATGCTTGTGGTGGACAGTGCAAGAACAAGCGCAATTAAACCATGATTTTATTGCATTAGTCACTGAACAAGACAAAGGAATACACGCGTTCTTGCCCGAGAAAATAACCTTCATTATCTCAAGGCACACTGAAATGGCTCGGCCACAGGAGCAATAATTATTCCAGGGAAAATCAAATAAGTAATGCCTGAGGGCCTCCCAATCAACAGCTCAAAAATGCCACAGCTGCCATTTCTTGTAAGGGTCCGCAGGCCTTAATGGAATGACAGTACAGAATAAGGTCATAAAGTTGTGATCAGAGGAGCTCAATGGAGAAAAAAAGATTCACAGCATAAGCTGAAGGATTAGTAGAACGGGAGAGGTCAGGTATGTTGGAGTTCTCACCATGACGGTCAGGGATAAGGGAAAGGTGCTGCACAAGCTGCTTTAAGTCATTATGGATAGAAAAGATGTCGGCTTCTTCCCCAGGAGGATCAGTGAAAGGCTAGGAGAGTCAAAGATGGTGGTGAACATTGATGTCACCTACAGTAGAATGGAGATTTTAGGGGAAGATGAATTGATAGGATGTGTTAGAGGTTAGAAGCTCGAAGAATTCTTCATAGTCATAAGAATTTGTTGATGAGTAAACGGCATAGATTATTAAGGCACAGAGTGACAGGATAAACAAAGCCAGAGAGTGGATAATTCAGAAAATTCAAGTTCAGGAACGCAAGAGGTACACACACACACACACACACACACACACACACACACACACACACACACACACACACACACACACACACACACACACACACACACACACACACACACGCAGTATCTATCTATCTATCTATCTATCTATCTATCTATCTATGTATATATATATATATATATATATATATATATATATATATATATATATATATATATATATATATATATATATATATATATATACATCCTTGCGTGCACCTACGAACACAGGCACACACATACACGCAAATACAGACACATGTACAGTCGCCAATCTTTCCACCTGGGCCACCTAGCTGCGAGAGGTGGGTAACGGGTGCTTGCAACAGTGTATCTGTTTGTTCGTTTGTACATGCTCGACGAAAGTTCGGATCATCAACTCTCTTCGTCCGTAGTGAACCTCCGTCAGAGTCAGAGTTCATCCCATAGATGGCTGAGCAAGGAGTTGGGTGGGGAGAAAAATGTCTCAGGATTTGGGTGGGGAGAAAAGTGTCTCAGGATTTGGGTGGGGAGAAAAATGTCTCAGGAGTAAAGCGGCTTTCCCATCGGCTCAGCCAGTTGCATGAAGGCGTTTGCACGGAAAATTGTAGTGTGCCACAGATCGCACTGACCAAGGCCAAATAAATTTTACTATATTAATTTTATAGTAAGGTAATATCTATCTATCTATCTATCTATATACCTAGGCTGCTTCCCCCAATATTATATCATAATATCATAATATTATGATATAAATATATACCATTTTATATAATACAATAGTATATATAATACTATACTTATTTGGCCTTTGTCCGTGCAACCTGTGGCACGCAACAATTCCATGCGACAGGTTTTCTGCAACTGGTCGAGCCGGTGGGAGAGCTGCCTAAGGGGGGAGCTTTGCATAGTGAAGGCCAGGGCAGGCGCCGGACGAGGGTGGGGGGCGGAGGTTACGTTGTCCATACCGCCTGTGATAATAATTGCCGAACTAGTTTTTGAGATCCATTACCACTCTACTAAATATCTGCATTCTTAACAATACTAAACATTTTATTTTCTATGTTGTTTTTACATAATTCCAATAACATGTTAATGCACTATATACTGGAATCGCTCCGAGCCTTTCTCTCTCGCACTCTCTCCTTATATCAGTCATTCCATTTCATAGTGTTATCACTGGATACCATTATCAGTATAGGCTGAAGAGGAATGCATTTACCTAACATCTAAGTCCAGTTACAAGTAAGATTACCTGCCATATTCACATCATGAATGACACTGACCAATAAACATTAGGATGATGTTTAGACACTGTTAACGGTTGCTTTTTTCTAAGTTGGTAGTACTTCAGGTAGATTTTTTTATGTGTTCTCTGGTGCACCACGAGGTTAAAATACTGTCACTTCAACAGGCAAAGAGTTTGTGCATATTGTTGTCGAATGTGGCTATTATATCAGCTCTGATAATTACTTACTGTATCATATGTCACATGACTATGGTCATTACAGCACACCTTTAAAATATAGTCCATTCATCTAATGAATGACTGAAATACACATTACAAGGAAAACTGATTGTGAGCAGTGCCGCTTATGTATGAGGTCACACATTTACACGCTCATCGATTATTCACCGAACATTATCTCAACATTATAGCAAGATGATGACACCACCTCTCCATCACAGTATACAAAAGCTTCCAGTCATTTTAAGCACAATTGCTATTGAATCATGAATTGTTGGGATATTTATATCACCACTGCCTGTGATAATACTTATGTGGCTGGTAAATGCAACATAACGAACATGAAATTATCATTACAGGCTGGAACACTCAGGGGTGGACATATCACGTCAGTCGACTCATGACTAGCTGACTCGAGGCAGTATTCTGCCTCAACGAACATGTTTCAATCTCCGACATCTACAGTTCCTATCTCTCCTACTTAGTTTAAATTAATATCCGCCCAATGAGTAATCCTGTAACGACTAATGACCTAACTTATCTAATCATGTCTTGGATCAAGAATGGTATTTCAATAGGTTTAATCGAGACCGGCCCAGGACTAGCGAAATGCAAAACGAACAGACACCGGCATCTATTTTTCTACCGTAAGGGCCGGTCACACGACGATTCTTCGTCCCAATATTCAGTAGACAGTTTTTAGCCATGGGTTTATCATGTAATAATGAAAAAGAATACGTTTATAAATATGTAGTATATGTGGACATGCGGTCTTTCAGATTTTTTTACTTACTGTTTTCAATATTCGCATTATCCAATACTTTCAAGAAGTTCCTTTGAAATTCTGTCGGCTAAAAATTGTCGACTGAATATTGGGATGAACTCTGACTTAGGTTCACTATGGAAGACGAACAGTCGATGATCCGACCTTTCGTCGTGCATGTACACACGAACAAACAGATACACTGTTGCCAGCACCCGTTACCCACCCCTCGCGGCTAGGTGGCCCAGGTGGAAAGTTTGGCGACTGTACATAGAGGCATACACACATGTCAATACACATGCTGAATTTTTTCAGTGTTTCGGTAACAGAGAGTAGGCCACCATGCTCTCCAATTCAAGTTCCTCTGTGAACACCTAACTACATGCACATTACACACTTCACTTCTCATTCAGAATTTTATAAAAGAAAATGGCATCTACTAACCAAGCTTCAGAGTCTTCGGGGGGGGGGGGGTCTCAAAGCCCCCAACATGCTCCTCACTCCCAGTGACGACCCGGCGATTGCCTGGAACCACTGTTTGACTCACTTCTACATTTCTGCAGCATTCGCGGCCTTTCCTCTACCTTTCTTTGTTGAGCACCACATCTCCTCTAAACCTCACTTTCTCTTCCTAAGACTCAACTGTCTGAGACGAATGATAGCAAACCCTTTCTTGTATCCTCGTACTTACTCAAAACTTATTTCAAAGCCAAAGGTGGTTGTTGTGTGTATGTTCGCAACAACATGTCTTGCACTCGCCTACTTAAACTTGAATCTTAATTCTCTACTCTCTGGCTTCGGCTTTCCTGTCATTCTCTGATAAAATATGTCTGTACTTTTTACTTATCCCCTAGTTCTACATACTATGAAAAATTCTTCGACAATGTTACTTCTAAGATGGAACACATTATATTCATTTCTCCTTTCTCTGAAATCTCAATTCTATGACATTTCAATGTTCACCACCACCCTCAGCTCTACTCTCCTTTTACTAATCCACCTGGTGAACAAGCCTACATTTTTTCTATCCCTAACGATGCAGAGCAGCTTGTACAGCACCTTTCCTATATCCTACACTGCCTTGGAAAGTTCCAACATACTTGACCTCTTTCTTACATTTTATCCCTCTGCTCATGCTGTTAATCTTTCCACCCTGGTGGGCTCCTCCAATCAAAATCTTATCACCTTATCCTGTTCTACCACTCCAATAAGGCCTGTGGTACTGTGGAGCTGCTAATTGGGAGACTCTCACGCAGAACTTGTTTTATTTTCCCTGGCATTATTATTGCTTTCTTGGCCGAGAACCACCTGAATGTGCCTTATATATTACAGAGGTTATTCTCTTGGGCATGGAAGCATACATTCTTTTCTCTTAAACACGCTTAATTTAATGCTGTCCACAATAAGGTAATGGCCTACAGAAGATACTGGAGCGAGCCCACTCCTGAATCTCATCTCTTTTGTTTCTGCTCGGAATCGTCCTTCTGTCTGTTCTTCCCTCTGCTAAAAATAATTTCATCCGTACTAAATGCTCTCAACTCTCCAACTCATTTCTTCCAGCTCCTCCTGGCACCTTCCCAAAAACCTTTCTTACAGCTTTACCTAATCACCCTTCCCTCCTCTTTTCCACTCTGATGGCTCTCTAGTTATTTCTTCTACTGACAAAGCAGAACTTCGCTCAGATTTTCTCCTCCAATTCCACCTTAGACGATTCCAGTGCTGTTCCTTCATCACTTCCCCCCCTTTGACTTCCTAATGGCTGACAATGAAATTTCTTCAATTGATGTAGTTTCTGCCATCACTGGCCTCGGTACTAATAAGGGAAATGAACCTGATGTGATTCCTCCTGTTGTGTCAAAAATTGTGCTTCTGTGTTCATATCCTGCCTAAGTAAATTCTTTCGCCTTTGTCTATCAACTTGTGCCTTTCCTTCTTGCTGGAAGTATGCTGTCACTCAGCTTGTCCCAAGAAAGGGTGACCATTCCCCTCCCTCTAACTATCGCTCAATTGCTTTAACATCCTGTTTTTCAAAAGTTTTCAAGTCTACTGTTAACAAATAAAGAAAAGATTCAAAGCATCATTTCTATCACAGCCTTCTTTCTGAACCTTCATTATGAGTTCTGCCAGACATTCTGCTGGCTGTCTTCTCACCTACCTTTTAGACTCCTGGTTCAAAGGCTTTCGATCAAGTCGAGCATAAATTACTGATTTCCAAACTGTCCTCAAATGTTTCTTTCCTTCTATCTGTGCCTTCATCTTCTGCTTCGTTTCTGGTCGTTCTGTAGCTGCTGTTGTAAACGGTCCCCGTTCATCTCCTAGAGCTATCAATGGTGGTGTTCTTCAGGGCTCCGTCCTATCACCATTTTTTTTTTTTCCATCAATGACCTACGTTGTACAACTAACCCTATCCAGTCATATGCTGATGACTTCACCCTTCGCCTCTCCGTTCGTTTACAGTAGCATCCATCTCAGCAATTACTTCAACAAACAATGGATGAGGCTATGGCTCACCTAATGTCTGACTTTCCCATATAATTGACTGAGGTAAAAACAATATTGCATTTACTGCAGTTGTCACATCTATCAATCCTACAAAATTTTCCACATGAGTACCCACATTTTTTTTTTTTTTACAATATCCAGCTGAATTCGTCATCATCTTTAAACATATTTGGCTTTCTTTCTCTCGGGCTTTGTCTTGGAAAGGACATATTATCTCTGTTGCTAAATCTGCTTCTAAGAGATTGGGTGTGCCAAGCCGACTCCGTGCCTTCCTACCCATGTACAGTTGTTGACTTTATAAACGGGTTTTATTCGCCCCTGTGTAGAGTACAATTGTCATGTGTGGGGAGGCTTCCTACATACAGTTTTGCTTAACAAGCTGAAGTCTTTTTGTGTCATTAATTCTCCTCCTTTTACTGGCTCCCTTCAACCTCTGTCTCTTCACCGGACTGTTGTACAAGTATCTTTATCTTTTTTCTGTCGCTGCTTCAATGGTCACTGTTTCTCTGACCTTGCTGCTTGTATTCCTCCACCACTACGGCTGTTGCGTAGCACCAGTCTAACAGCAAACTCTCATTCATTTTCTGTCCAACTCTTTAATGGAAGAGTTAATCTTTACTTCCAGTCCTCATATATGCAACAGGTCAACTTTGTAACTCTCTCCCTCTGTCTGTATTTCCTACTGCCAATGATCTCCAGAGTTTCAAAAGCAGTGTGTCCATGCATCTCGAAATGACTGGATTTTGAATCTGGCTCTCTGTTATCTTATTTTTTCTTGGAGGGAACAACTTGCCGGCTCCTGGCCTTTGGTTCCTTCTGCCTTGCACAAAAAGGAATATGCAGACATGGACATAAGCTCACACGCACATACAAAAACACACACATTCTCATATATGCACATACACACGCAAAGACTGACACATACATACACACATGGATGCACACACATACGCTTGTACACACGCACGCACAAACACAGGCACACTAGCATACTCACATACACGCACACACCCACTCACGCACATACGCACACATGCATGTACGCACACACGCACATATGCACACATGCACATACACACATACCCATATACGCTCATACATATGCACATTCACACGCACATATTAACACATGGAAATACGCTCATGCAAAAACGCATGTACGAACACAAGCATACTCGCTCACACGCAAGGACACAAACTTGCACACACACACAAATATGTACAAGCGCACATTTGCACATACATACGTACATACATGTTAACAGATACACGTGTGTGGATGCACACGTGCACATATATGCACACACCTACACACACACGCGCACACACACGCACACATGCACAGAAACACACATGCACAGAAGCACACATGGTCACACACATATACACCCGTGATCACACGCACACAAGCTGAGAATCACCGACACCCACACACACAAAATTACAGTAAATTAGAGTGCTTTAACGTGGCCCAGTGAAATGAGTAATATATCCGTTTATAGGTCTTTAATGCCGAAGGCTTCAAAGATGAGAGAACAGATCTATAACCTATTTCAGTAGACACTGTTATTAATATTGCTTTTGTGACTTCTTGTTTCTGTTTCTGGATCCCTCTATCCCTTACTATAGTGGGTTTAAATGATGATGATGATGATTATGATGATGAATTTATTCCACTCCACTGATATCAATTCCCTTCCTTCATTTTCGCGTAAGTTTCATGAATAGCTCATTAAACTATTTTCACTAACATTATTTAAATAATTCCAATAATTTCTTCATCACACCTTCTCCCCTCTCAATACTGCCATTCTTCGTCGTTTTCACAGCATCTTTCACTTCTGTCACCCATACATTTTCTACTACAGGATTGTTTTCATTCTCACCGACCAACCCAACCTTGCTTACCGCAACTCTACTTTCGGCATTCCCATTCATCTGGGAGGAAATGACATAAAATAATGAAATACGTATTTATGTCCTGAGTCTGTGAGGAGGGCTCTTAATGAAAACCCTAAAAACGTTTCTCATTAAGCATCAGCAGCCCTTCCTGTCATTACACACTACATCCAAGCACCAAAATGAGTATATCGAGAAAGTTTATAATTTATTTCCCACTCGCGTCTCATGATAAAAGATTTACAAACTTTCCTTTTTGTTATCTTCAACAAGTATCTCCGCACCATAAACATGCGTTGATGATTTAGTTCCCGGTCGTTATCAAGCGACTGTGCCACCTCCAGTGTTGTGGCGCCCTAGATCTGCTCGTCAGTGAAGTAAAATTTTCTTTTGCAATATTAGGGGACTTCACTCCAACATCAACTCTGTTCAAAATTTCTTCCAGTTTGAATCCCCTGATCTGCTATTTTTAACAGAGACACAAGTGAGCTCCACCTCTGATTTAGCTAGATTTAATTTTCCTTGCTATATCTTGATTCAAAATTTCAGACCCAAAGGAGGCGAATGTTGCCTTGCTAAACCAGAAATTGCCCTGGAGGAGATTACTAAATTTAATTGTCCTTATTTCGACTATTCCACATAGAAATTAAATTGTTTTGGTAAAATTAAGTATTTCTGTTGTGTTTATCGTTCCCCTAATGCCCCTCCAGATCCGAGTTAATTTGACTCTATCTTCACAGCTAAGTGTCCTCAATATTAGTACTGCATCAGAAATTACTATTCTGGGTGATTTTAATGTCCATAATGTTGAATGGCTCACTTATTCAGCCAGAACTGATGACTGTGGTCTTGAATGTGAGCTATTTGCAGACTCATTTAATCTCACCCAGTTAGCCAGCCAACCCACCCGTGTACCAGACAACCCTGATCAAAATCCCCACCTACTGTTTCTAATAACCATTTCAGATAATTATGATGTCGAAGTGAAGTTCCCCCTCGGATCCTCGGATCATTGTCTGATTCAAGCCACCAGTTTAACACCTACCACACCCTCCTGCTCTGAACCTGTCGTGATGACTAAATGGCACTACAATGGGGCAGACTGGGAGGGACTCCATAATTTTTTCACGGATGTTCCTTGGGCCTTTTTCTCCCAAGATACAAATTCCACATTGGGTCACATACAGGTTTTCATGAAAGTCGGCATGGAAACATTCATTCTCCATCATACTTACAGAAAAAAATGTAATTCTCGTAAATGGTTGGACCACAATTGTGCTAGAGTAACAGAACATAAAACAATAGCCTATAACACTTATACAAGGACCAAAACCAAAGAAGCCTTTAACTATTATAGAAATATCAGAAACCATGCCAAAACTATTATCAATCTTTCTAAATCAAACTTTCTACACAGACAGGCTAACAAACTACTAAACAACCCAAATAATAACAAAATATTCTGGTCAACCCTTAATTCATTCAAAAATAACTTAACTAACACCTTTTCCATTCCACCTTTACAATCCCCCAATGAAAATCTAGTAAGTGACCCACGTGGAAAAGCCAAACTTCTTGTTGACATTCTTTCAACAAACTCAACCCTAAATACAGAAAATCACAATATTCCTGTACTGGATTTTGATTCCCCTCAAATACCTCATTTCATGATTCACACCACATACTTACAAGCAGTATTACAGAATCTCTCAGCAGACAAAGCTACTGGTCCAGATGAGATTCCTTCAATAGTACTTAAAAATTGCTCCTTAGTGTTGGCTCCTGTATTGGCAAAAATTTTTCCGCTTATGCATCCGTACCTTAAATTTTCCAGCCTCTTGGAAAGAAGCAAATATCCATCCTGTTCCTAAAAAGGGGGCAACTTCTGATCCATCAAACTATAGACCAATTGCAATAACTTCCATTCTCAGTAAAGTTTTTGACACTAATTAACAAACACATAGTCAAGCATCTACAAATTAATAATTTAATCAATAATCGGCAATATGGATTCAGAGGAGAACGTTCAACTGTAGACATTTTTTGCCTTCTTACACATCAGATTAACAAAACAATAGACCAACACGGTGAAACACACACAATAGCACTTGATATATCAAAAGCATTTGACAGAGTATGGCACCAGGCCTTATTGTCTAAGATGTCACACTATGGCCTTGCATCACTGGTTCCTCTAATTTCTTCTTACCTTCATAATAGAAAAATACGGGTCATGGTAGATGGAATTTATTCTCAGTTTCATTCCATACATGCTGGCGTACCTCAGGGATCAGTTTTGGCGCCAACCCTCCTTCGCATTCATATAAATGACCTCCTATCTGTCACTCACAACCCAATACACTCTTATGCTGATGACTCGACCCTTCATAGTTCTTTCACAATTAGTACCTCCTTTACACAATGTGATATTATAAATTCCCAAATAAACACAGCAATTTCTCTGAACCAGGACCTTTCCAAAATTAATCAATGGGGACAAACAAAGCTGGACTCATTAATGCTCAGAAAACTAAATACATTAATTTCTCCAACAGAAAGAATCCCTCAGACTCTCACATGATTTTAAATGATGTCAATATTCCCATATCCACTACAATTGATATCCTAGGTGTTACTCTAAACCCCAACCTAAGCTGGACAGCTTATGTTAAATCCCTTGCTAAAAATGCTTCCAAAAAATTGAGATTTTTGTTAAGAGTTCGTGAGTTCTTCACTGATGAGCAGATGGCCACAATATACAAAAGTCATGTGCGTTCTCAGATCGAATACTGTTCACCACTGTGGAGTGGATATGGCGCGGTTGCATTGAGGCAGTTGGACAAAATTCAAAATAAAGCCTTTAGAGTAATCAATAATCCTGTCATTATGCAGGACCTTCCTCCTTTATCAGTACGTAAAGATGTTGCTTCTCTAGCATTATTTTATCGATATTTTTACCATAAGTGCTCTGACGAACTAGCTTCAATTGTGCCTCCCCTTCACATTTTCTCCCGAAATACTCGGACAGCTGGGAGCGCCCATGAATTCACACACTCTCTCCCGCAATGCAGAACCTCTGCTTATCAAAATTCATTTATCCCCAGAACTACCACTCTCCGGAATTCACTTCCTGGGAGTTGTTTCCCACAAACATTTAATCCACTTCAATTCAAATCCAGTTGTTATAAATATTTTATGAATGGAGGATGCTTTTAGGCACGTTTTTTTTTTCCTTTGATTTTCCTTCCTCCATTTTTTATTAAAAAAAAAAAAAGGCTGTAGTCACATCTAAGTACTGTATATCCATTCACCTTGCATTCCATTTGTGCTTCTTAGGCATCAACCAAGTTAGCCTTTTTTTTTTTTTTTTTTTTGTCTGCCATAGCCACATTTCTACTACCTCATTCCTTTCAGTGCACCTGCCGTTTTCTTTTTCCCTACTGCCTACGATCTCCAGTCTTTCAAACGCAGTGCGTCCAGGCATCTGGAAATTAATAGATCTTGAATTTGGCTCTCTGTTGTCTTCTTTTTTTTTTTCTTGGAGGAAACAGTTTGCAGGCTGCTGGCATTTGTCTCCCTTTTCCTTGCATATAAAAAATAATAATAATAATAATTTAGGTAGCCATCAGTTCTTCCATCTACTCGTAGCATCATAAGTGGCTTAATAATTAAACGCTAACATGCTCCAATTTTTAGTCTGTAAATTTTCATTTCTTTGTTTATTTTTGTCTCTTTGTCGGACATTAGTTTTGTCTAACCCACAACATGTATACACTTTGTCTGAGGGATTTCACTCTGAAATATTGATGTTGAGGATTGACTTCCATTTGTCACTTCTGCATTCTGTGAGAGTAATTAGTGAAATGTAAATCATGCAGAGTAAAAAAGAACTTGACATTTGAATAGCCACATATCTTTTAATTACACCTGTACACAAAGGCACGTAGGAGTTACGTGTTCTATTCAGACTGTGTATAGGATATTCTGTCTTCCTGTCTGTGTCTGTCTATCTTTGAATTTACTTTCTTGAAAGATTATGAGAAAACTACTGAATGGAACAGCACCAGATTTTGCATTGTGAGTGAAGATTATTGAAGTAACAGGTGATTAATTTTATCTATCACGGTCATAAAATATAAGGAAAGGGCACAGTCAACTCAAACAGTTTTAATCCGATTTTGACCAAACCTGTTAGAAGGGTGAAGGGCCTGAAAAAATGGAGTCATTCAGTTTTAATACAATCACTCAGAAGTAAAGGTCATAGGGTGCGTTAGAAAATTCTGTCCTTTTTTGTAAATAATTTTGACTCGATTTCGATCTCAGTGTAAGTGTTTAGGGTGTGCCTATGATGAACTGAAATTGTTTTCTGATGTGAAAGGTCAAGATCACAGTATAAGGTTACATAAGGACGTTTGATCTTATTTGAACCTAATTTGTTGGATGGATTAAGGGCTAGGGAAGGATTAAGTAATTCCTTTAGTGGTAGGCTACACTGTTCTTTTAATGGTATTTATGTCTCTACCGTACAGTCATGAATACTAATGAAGGGCGGGGAAATCTGCCACTAGAAGGCAGGTTAATTGCACACGTCCACCCCTAAGCTACCCCTCCTTACGCTCACCAAAGCACTGATTTGTTAGATGACTGGATAGAAGATCTGAAGCTTAGCCCACTCTAACGTCTTGCCGAATATAATGTTACTTTCATTTATCTTGCTATAATGTATATTATTAGGTGCAGGAATCCACCTTCAATTCCATGAAGATAATTATATTGAAGTTTTAGCAGATTTCAATAGAATCGCTCCACTATTTAGATTAGAACGAACGTCTTCTAAACTATGTTCTAAAATCCAAGTAACAGTGACAGTGATCATTGAACTGGCCGAATAGGGGGATTTCTGGGCAAGAGGAGAAGAATGCATCAATGACCCCAGTGAAAAGCTCATGGATATGGTGGCAGCATGCCATGAAGAGAAGTTTCTTAACCCGCCCCGTCCCGACCACTTTTTGACCACTGGTACTCCCCAATCCCGACCATTTTTCGACCCTTTTTTTTTTTTTTGCTAAAACTTTCGCTTTTGGTGAGAAACATCGAAAATTCATAGAGAAATCGCTCACCTGAGGTTTAAAATACTCATTACAGGTAGGAGAGCTTCCTTACCTTACTGGGTTTTCTATCAGGCTGGCACCAAAGAAAACGAGTTCTATGGGAGGATAACTATTTCACACCACTCATAAACGGTATTTATTTATTTACTGTTACGAATTTATATGTAGTACAAGAGTATATTGGTTTTCAAGCAGTAATATAGGCATTATAAGCATTGTTTCACTCACTAATACCTGACCTTTTTTTGCAACATTACCTGATCATCATTTCTAACTGTTTCTTCCTCTAATGCTATGTAAAGTTTGTCCTCCACATTGTCATTGATTGGGGAATCACTCTGGCCCTGAATTTCGTACCGTGGCATGACATGGCTATACTGGCCAGGTCACTGATAACAGGTGAATTGCTGAGAAATGGGCATGCAGGGGGGGGGAGGAGGTCATGCTGGGTAAGGCATTGTCTCTGCCTGGCATCTTGTTGAGGAAGGTGTCCCGTGTATACGTACCAAAAATGACTTGCGAAAATTTAAAATTGTGGAAATTATGAACCTTGCAATTGCAGGACGTTGAAGTACGTCCTCGGGATTAGCTGTGACAAAACGTGAGGACGTGGAAGTACGTCCTCGGGACGGCGCGGGTTAAATGTATTCCAGATGATGGCACAAGTCCCGATGTGGACACCCAAAATGCTTGCCATAGTATTGAAACGCGATGCTGGCCCCCTGTCCTCAACTTGTGACCACTGCTTCAGGACGTTTAACACCTCTCTTCCCATCGCCTCTCCCGACCCAGAACACAATTTCTGGACAACCTTTGATGTAAGCCAGAAAAAAGAATAATTTCTCAAAAGGGGCAACACATGCATGTCTTGCAGAGTGGGACAGCAACACGCAGTTGTGCTCACATTTTGTGTGAGGTCATTGCTCATGAACTGGAACTCAAATAGAACGTATACTTTCAATGAACTCAAAATTCAGAATTAAAAACACCTACTGTACATGCCTGCCATTATTTGTGTAAGGAAACAGGATGTTCAACAGAAAAAAGGTGTTTGGCATCCATATATCTGATGAAACATATGAATGTGCTTGGCATGTGTCTGTCACAGTTCATGCAAGGCCGTGCGAACTGTAGCTCATCAGTTGCATCTACCATACTAAAGTGGGCACTTTTTTTAACCATCGCGTTCAGCATATATTCCCACCAACCCTTCTTCCAGCCACCATTCCTGAGAAAATCATTTATTTATAAACCTTCATATGTCAGCTAATACTTAACCCCAAAAAAAAAAAAAATAGTGTCATGATACTCACCAATCCTTCAACTTCAAGCTGATGGCCCCCAATTGCCCATGAATAGCGTGTAGTCAGAGAGAGTGAGTGGGCAAAGGGGACAATTTTTTCGTCCATGTCTGTATGCGTGGCAGATACGCGATGACACAACTAAGGCTTATACTAGCCATCCACAATAATACAACTTCCAGAAGACCGCAGTCCACCACAAACACCATTTCCATATACGTTTGTCAAAAATGTGGCGGGAGTGCTGCTGTGAGTCTGGTAACCATTGCAATGACATTGAGGCAGGCTGCCTCAGGTACAGACATGTGCGCTTGCTTGTCTCACAACTGCATCACTGCCAACGCCTTACACACACACACACACACACACACATGGAGATGTATGTTTGGTTTGCATTGTCACTCGATTCTAGCACTGCTATGCCACTAGAAGTCTGGGTATTACATCAGCTACTACAAATACTATTACTACTACTACTACAACTACTGCCACTACTACAACTACCACTACTACTACAACTACTACTATACTACTACTACTGTTACTACTACTACTACTACTACCATGACTACTACAACTACTACCACTACTACTACTGGTATATAAAACCTAAGAAAAAAATATTGTGATCAAAATAGTTATTCATGTACGGTCCATAATCGAAAATCTTTCCCACTATGACAGAATTTTTTGCCTGTGATTTAAACTTTTTCATCATAATAAATATACTCACACGAAAAAAATAAGGCACTGATTTCATCATGAAACAAACTTTCCGCTTCCGTTATTGACATAAACACAGCAGTGGTGCAAGGCTTCCCACATGGCATTTCCTCCTCCCTCCACCCTCATTCCTCCGTTTCTCCACTCCACTATATTTTCCACTAAAACTGATTTTTTTTTTTTTCCCTGTGATTTGTACTTTTTCATGATAACATACACACACGAAATCTTACAATAAAAATTAAGGCACTGATTTCATTATGAAACAAACAGTCTGCTTCCATTCTTCACGCAAATAGACACAGCGGTGGTGTGAGGCTTACCGCACCACGTTTCCTCCTCCCTCCCTCCTCCACCTTCTCCCTTTCTCCACTCCCTGCCTTCTCTTCCATTTCCTCATCCATGCCAATATCTCCCTCTCCAGGATTGTCAGTATCCTCTGTACCATTCCCATCATCGGAAATAGCAAATGAACGTACAGGGTGAAACTATGGGTGCACAGTGGATGACTCACATGCTCCACCCTCCTCATGTGATGTATAAATATCGACACTCATTATGGCAGTTGCTTTCCTCAGAGAAAGAGTCATTTTCTTCACTTACAATTGGCGATAATGTCACCTCAAGTTCTCTCCATGTCATACTATCACTAAGGTCTTTTCTGGCGTTTAGACTTCATTGGTGCTCAGCCAAGGATCCAGACACAGGGAAAAATTTTTGCTTGGGTCTATCAATTATGGAGGTAACCAGGTAACGGAAACATGACTTAGATGAATGCAGGAAGGTTGCCAGTGGTAGTATGTGGTGAAAAATAACCCGTGGAATATTCAAACAATGCTGCAAAACATTAGATCATGTATATGTGCCACCCAGATGTCTCCTGGTCATCATGTATGCATGTCACTCAGACGTGATGGGTGAATAACTCACTTATAGCTTCTCTTATGGCATTCTTAAATCTGACAGACTTGTGCATGCAAGTGCGTGTGATTACAACATGCGATACATCTTATAAATGGATATTAGGGTGGTCTGTAAAATTCAGACATCTCATAATTTACTGCAGAAAAAAAAATGATAAACATGCAAGGTTTGTCATTCAAAATCATTATTAGTTGAAAACACAATAGTTCAGACAATTTGTGTGCAACCTATCCAATATTTTCATAGAATAATGATCTCCATACCTTTTTCCAGAATTCTAACTTTGTATCTTGCACAGATCATCTGCCATCATTACTGAGTAATATACAAACTGATTCAAAAGCATTTACAAAACAAAAATGGCTACCATATACACCTAGGACCTACAGTACGTTGATCCCTAACTGTATCACTGTCCACTCAACCATGCTAGCATACTAGTATAAGATCAGACTTTGAAAAAAATAACTAGTGCGTGTATGACTGACCAGGCGGGCGACATCATCAGGGAGGCGGTTTTGGCGGTGAATGGCAGTGTTGATGGCACAGATGGCGGGGTCAAGACCCATGACTGATGCAAGATAGGTGCGAGCCAGGTACAGCACCAGACCGCCCGAACCACAGCCTACCACCAGCACTGAACTGCCTGCCATCACTCCGGCACCCTGCATCAACACAACATAAAGAAATACATCAGACAAATGTACGATAAGTTATTTTAACAGGACCAGCATAGAGTTGTCCACCACAACAGTGGCACCATACGTCAACACACCACATGTAGGAACATAAAACAAGCATAAGATACAGCTTAAACATAAAAGGATGCATAAAATGAATGGTGATCCAAGTTTTCAGTTTGTCAAAAGGAGGGCCTTTTAGCCCTCATCCGCCTGGGGTTTCCCGCCAATGCCCACTCCTCCTTATGAGGAATATCTGAGATTTTGGAAAAAATACCTTTACATTAGGTCCTAATATCTGCCAGTCTATAATAGCTAGAGAAAAAAATATACAATAGACTCACCAACTCTTCCTCTTTCAAGTGAAATAATCCCCAGGGTCTCCAGGTGGTCCCATTGATGTGTAAGGATAAGTTGAAGATGACTGGTTTTACAAGTTTAGGCCACTGGCAATGACCAAGGACTCACTGGCTAGCACTGGTAGCTCTGACCGGAGTGGAGATTGTAATGCTGCCTGGGAGTCCTTGGACGGAATGTGGAAAATTCCACTCACTCCTCGACTTTTCCTTAATCACCGTCATAAGGATGATTCATCACCCTGTTCATGTGGCTCCCCGAAGGGTTTTCCGCTCGTTTCATAGTGCCACTATGCCCCATAGGTGTGTGGGAAAAGAATAGCTCATTTTCTGTACTCACTTCTTGCATCAGTTATAATAATTTCTCTCTACTACAACACTTATAATTGCACTTGACATCACGATTATGGGTAATTGCACATTGACAAGTAAATGCTGTGGCTGTTTCATGCTGTATGGTTGAGTATGAGGTAATTACTTGTACTATCATTCAGACTGATTTGTACTAATCAGGGGCATCATGAAAATCTAACAGATGTTATACATAACTTACATTATTTGTACTGTACATCACAAATACGCTTATGCTCACATATTCAGCATTATTTCCTGAGTATTGAGGGAAAATTTTTAGTTAGAGCTAACCACGTAATTTTCTCTCTGGCCCACTCACAAGTGGTTTTCTTTCATGTTGCAGGTAGGCTAACTCAAGGCATTTCCAATAATTTTTTCATTTGTTTGGTCGTATTACAGACGTGGCACCGCCTGTATGCCTAACGACCTGCTGTGGTACGGCCAATCTCTACCAGCCTGTGCCGTCAGAAGTTGTCTGCACAGTTTAGCCTGTCAGCTGTAAGTGCTGTCTGCATCCCCCACCTGGCTCCTGTGCAGTTGAATTCTCTTCAAGGAGTTCACTTGCAAGCTTTCTCTCAAACTCTCATAGAAAGAGAGGTTTCCTGACGAGCTCCTTGAACAGTACGAAACTGTTCAGGACAGCGATATGAAGAGGGTGTGAAAATGCCTTCTTGTACCATCTGCTGGACTTACGTAGACAATCAACCTCACCAACTTGCATGTCTGATTTATCAACAAGCCGCATGTTGATATTATAATCATTGATGGGAACTGGCTTTAACATGGGTTCCCCGGTCCTGTAGTCTGTTTTTCCCATTTCCTCAAACACACGCTTATATACTGTTGACACCATGTTAATCCATCTCTTGTCATGCCAGAGAAGGGCTAACATAGAGTCACATTTCTTGGTAAGATGGACTCCTTTCTCAGTATTTGCTAGGAGTACAGGGAAATTCTCTCTGTTTGCCCGAACAGTTCCACAAGACCCAGTACTGTGTTAAAACAAATACATGGTCAATGCTGGAACCATGTAGGGGAGGGCGGTGATGGTTCGGTCACACAAAAAATATATATTTATAAAACTTCAGGTTTAACTCACCATGCCCCTTGACATGTATACACATCCAAACGTTTTGTCACTGTGACTCCCGTTGACGTGTATAAATGTGTGGCAATTGCAAGGTCCGTCATCTGCACATTTTTCAAATTTTGTGCATGATTTTGGGTACATATACACGGAACACCTTCCTCTACCCAATGCCAGGCAGGGACAATGTCTTACCTTGTATGACCTCCTCCCCCACATGCCATTGTCTCAGCAACTCACCTGTTACCAGTGACCTGGCCAGTAAAGACATGTCACACCACAGTACGAAATTCAAGGCCAGAGTGATTCCCCAGTCGATGACAATATGGAGGACAAAGTTTATGTAGTGTTAGAGAAAGAAACAGTCAGAAATGATGATCAGGTAATGTCACCAAAAAAGGTGCAGTATGCTGATTTGTTTGGTGAGTGCAACAATGCTTATATCGCTTATATTACTGTGTGAAAACAAATATACTCCTGTACTACATATAAAATCGTACCAAATAAATAAATAAATACCTATTATGAGTGGTTTGGAATAGGTACCCCTCCCATACAACACATTTTCTCTGCAGCCAGACCCCATAAAAAACACAGCCAGGTAAGGGTATTGTTACCTGTATTGGGATTTTAAACCTCAGGTGAGCGATTTCTCTTTGAATTTTCAATGTTTCTCACAAAAAGTGGAGGTTCTAGCAAAAAAAAAAAAAAAAAAAAAAAATCTGCCGGGACTGGGGGAGGTCATTAGTTAAAAATCTGCTGGGATGGTGCGGGTTGAGCAGGAGGGTAATCCGGTTTATGTCAAAATGGTGCCACATCATTTGGCTCATTAGGCTGATAATATGAAATTCTTAGCTCTTATCATCTTGAAGCTACAGTTAACGAAACACAAGTGACTAAAACGTCTGAACCATCCCTACCAGTGGTGATGGTTTGGATAGAAGGGTGGGATGGTTCGGCCATATGTGTTATTTGACATATTCTTAACATTAGGTGAGTTGGATTGGATACAAACAAACATTAATTAAAAGACATTTCATTTTCCTAAAGTACAATATTAAACTTCAGAATCCAAATGAACCACTTGATATTTATTTTAAAAAATAATATTTTATAACAGAAATAACCTTCATCAGATTTATTAATAACTGGCTTAACCTCTTACTTTCTACTTCAAAATTATACATAATTAGCCTCCCTCCCTCTCTCTCTCTCTGGAATAATGACTTCACTTTCCCTTTCTAGTCTTTATTTCAGACTGACTAACATAAGAATTTTAACTCATATTGTTGCCTGCAAAACTGAAATAGAAGTTGTAATACCCCTTCCTACTTTTTTCACCTTGAGGAATAGGTTAAATAAACAAAACTATAAATATATATTCCCAGATAACTAAAAACAGTGTTTCATTATGTGCTCAGATTTAAATGATCAAAAGTAGCATTATCATTTGATAAGGTTATGACTTGGAAGGAGTGGAGGGATAGTTTGGACTCTCCGAACCATCCCTCTCCTCAGCTGTCTGAATCATCCTGAATCTATGTAATTAATTGATGGGTACCCTCAAGTTTCACCTGAGAGAGTTTGTTCGTTTTTCATACCAATATGTTCAACATGCAAACAAATTCACCCTGATAATGCACAGTTCGATGCTTGGCATAGAAAGGTAGAGCTTACAAAATACACTCAAATTATAAAATAGGAGATGCAAAAAAAACATAAAATCTGACCTGCATACAAAAGTGAGGAGTGTCTAGCTTGGAGGTTCCGTGTGGTTGAAGTAAGCAAACTCTCCCACTTTCATGCAAGATCACATGGCCTTAGGTCCCATACATTTCTCAGGGAATGCACTGTCTGAACCATCCCAGTGTCCGACCTTCAACGCCCTCCCTTTAACCCCTTAACCGCGGGGCGTCACTTTCGTGACGCTTGGGAGCAAGGGATCATACCGCGGGGCGTCGCTTTTGTGATTCTGTGTTATTTTGAATTCACCCAGGCTTCCAAGTGGGGGCTTGTATCATCTATCAGTACTGCCAATGTCCAACACTAGTCAGCACTCCTAATCTCATCTGTACTCCCATCCATTGTTGACAATTTAGCCATTTCTCCCCATTCTTGACTCCCCTCCCTACCCCCCCTCCATTACCCTATCCTCTCGCCTGCCCGGCCATGCTACACTAAGTAAATCTTCCCTGGAATTTTTCACTGATTTCATCCATTGAAATAAGCCCTATGTCCTGTTCATATACCAAATAATATATACAAGAAAGAAATAAGGTAAATGAGAGTGCCATACGCCTGGAATTGGCTAATTATCACCTGACAACACCTCAAGTGCATTCGTTTGCTAATTGTCGCTGTTTTTTTCCCCTTGAAATATGCTGTATCATCTATTTTCGTAATAAAAATATATATAAGAAAGGAAGGGAGAAGCTTAAGTGATATTTACATTCACCTGGAACTACCTAATTATTGCAGGCCACAACACTGTATTCTATGCTAAGTAAATCTTCCCTGGAATTTTCTACTGATTTCATCCATTGAAATAAGCCCTATGCCCAATTCTTATACCAAATAATATATACAATAAAAAAATAAGGTAAGTGATAGCGCCATACACCTGGAATTGGCTAATTATCACCTGACAACACCCCACGTGCACTCGTTCGCTAATTTTCGCTGTTTATTTCCTCTTGAAATATGCCGTATAATCTATTTTCGAAATAAATATACATATAAGGAGGGAAGGGAGAAGCCTAAGTGATATTTACATTCACCTGGAACTACCTAATTTATAATGTATTGTCTAGATTTCCTGCCAATCATTTCACTGCTATATATTAGCTGCTGTCAAGAGGCTGACGTTGGCAGTTATGCATTTCCCTAGGTAGGCCACCACCTCGGCACAACCTTATCAGTTCACTCTCATCTTGCAATGTGAAGGTACGTATGTTTGCTCCTGCTAACTTCAGCCACTTTTCACCCCCATGCAAAGGGCCCTGTGACCTTTACCCCCTACTAAACCTCGTGTGGAAAGAGGTAAAGGGATGACAATTGATAAAAGAGTGACTACGATCTTTCTATTGAGTAAAACAGTGCAAGTGGAATTGTAAATAATGTGTAAATAATGTGTAAACAGCAAGTGAAAGTAATGAATGTAAATATACGTGAACAGTGGAAAATAGTTTCATAAGTTACTTCAAGTGACAGTGCATAACACAGTGTAAATAAAATAGAAATGTAAATAACGTAAATAAAATAGAGAACGTAAATAGAAATGTAAATGAGTAGTATTATAAGAATACGAGTATATCCCCTAGGAGTAATGAAAGTGAAAGTTTCACTCTAGCATGTATGAATACTATGAGCTATGAGAGTGAAGGTGAAAGTGACATTCACTCTCAATGCTAGTATACAGGACGAGAAAGTGAATGCTACGTATTTTACTGAAAGAAATTGAATCCCTACAGTGACAATAAACTAATACTACTGAAGGAAACTTATGGATAAAGACTGTAGATATATATATAAGTGTTATATAGTAATAGTAATATAAAGTGTGAGGGGTTTTATGAATAATAAATGACAGAATACCAATAGCGAACTAGCGCAAGTGGGAAGGTCATATGCGCTCGTAATTTTCATTGCTTTCACAGTGTTTTTTTTTTTTGGAGTATGGATCCCAAACTACTTGATAATCATAGAGTAGTGTTTATAGTGTTAAAATCTGGCTGTGGTAATTATATTACGGGTTGTCAGGAAGTGTAAAGTGGAGACTTCGTTACCCAACTTCAGAGGTCTCCACAAGTCCTACGGTAATTGATGAAGGCTCAACAAACATCCCAGGAGAAAGCTGAAGCTATGTGCCATAAGCATATTTAATTTTAATATTCTAGGACTAATAACTGATTTTTGACAAATATTTTTTGAGAGTCTCTCGGAGCCTGAATAACCCCACGAGATACGCAAAACATTGGGAAACATGCCCACGGTGTAAGGGTTAATGATCTCTTATCTGTCACCCACAATCCCATTCAATCATATGCAGATGACTCAACACTACATAGTTCATTCACACTCAGACACCCATTTACAAAGTCTAATATCTCTTCCTCTCAACTCAGTACAGCCATCTCCATAAATCAAGATCTATCTACGATCAGTGAATGGGGACAAAACAACCTTGTCTCTTTTAATGCTAGTAAAACTAAATATATACAGTTTACTAATAGACAGATATTGCCAGATTCGTACATTACCTTCAGTGCTACTAATATTCCCATCTCCAAAAGTATTGAAATTCTTGGTGTCTAACTTAACAGTGCCCTCAGCTGGATCTCTCATGTTAGATCACTTGCTAAAACCGCCTCAGAGAAACTTGGATTATTGTACAGAGTCCGTAACTTCTTCGCCAATGAGCAGTTAGCTATAATTTATAAGAGTCATGTGCGCTCTCAGCTTGAATATTGCTCACCCTTGTGGAATGGTTGTGGAGAGGTTGCATTAAGACAACTAGACAAAATTCTGAACAAAGCTGTTAGAATCATTAAAACCCTGTCATTACATATAAACTACTTCCCCTGCAAGTAAGAAGGAATGTTGCCTCCCTTGCATTATTTTACAGATATTTTTTTGGCAAATGCTCAGACGAAGTTGCGTTCATGGTGCCACCTCTCCATGGCTTCCCTCGTGCTACACGGGCATCTGGTAGCTCTCATGACTGGAATGTAACTCACTCGTATTGCAGAACTTCTGCCTATCAGAATTCTTTCATTCCCTGAACTGCATCTCTCTGAATTCGCTTCCCCAGAGTTGTTTCCCACCAAATTTCAACCCACAGCTGTTCAAGACTAACTGTTACAGATATTTTATGAATGGAGGATGCCAGTAATCTGGTGTATGGATTTTTTTTTTTACTTATTTGTTTTTCCTTCCTCCATTCTGTTATTTTAAAAAAGAAAAAATCTGAGAGCAGGAAGGGGTCAGAGGATGAGAAAGTTCACTCTTCACATGGCAACTTCTCTCCTCGGAAGAAGTACTCTCATTAAGTGTCCGTGAGGACACAGAGTCATCCATGGCATTACCAATGGCATTGTCACTGAGCCCTTTCCCTGTCAATAAGGGCAGAACTTTTGTGCAAGTTGATGATGCAATCAGCCCTGTGCATGGTGGGACGGAATAGGACAAGGACAATGACGAAGACATTGCTATTGTCTCTACCAGTGCCGTGTACAGACTGAGCCGCACGTCAGTGGGGTACCTGGGGGACCTACCTACCCTATGGGTGTCATAGAAAGTGGTCGCGAGTTCGAAGGGTGGCAGGAAGATGCTTGCAGCTAATCCCGTCAACTGGCGGGGCTCCGTGCCCCGAATCGTGACGGCTATACACATCAACCGGTGCGTAGGGGTTAAACTGATGGGTTGGGAAATGATTCCATACATGTGGTAAAGTGATTGTCTGAGAATGTTAATGCTTGAAGGATACTTGTAGTGTTTTAGGCTATGGCTGCCTCTGGTGGATGAAGTATGCTGCTATTGCTTTTGCTGCTGCTGCTGCTGCTCTTCCTGCTGCTGTTGTTGCTCCTGTTTTTGTAATTGTTGCTACTAATGCTACTGTTACTGGTTCTACTTTCTGCTGCTGTTGATGCTCCTGTTGTTGCTACTGATGCTGTTCCTGCTGTTGTTGCTAATGCTGCTGCTGTTGCAGCTACTACTGCTGCTCTTGCTACTACTATTGCTGCTGCTGTTCCTATTGTAGCTGCTGCTGCTGGTGCTGCTGCCACTATTTCTGCTACTACTGTTGCTGCTGCTGTTGTTTGTGCTTCTGCTGTTTCTGCCATTGCTAAAGCTGTTGCTGCTGCTGTTGTTGTTGCTGCTGCTGTTAGTGTTCTTGCTGCTGCTGCTTTTTGCCTTTGCTACTGCTGTAGTTTCTCTTGATGCTATTGTTGCTGTTGCTGCTGCTGCTGCTGTTGTTGTTGTTGTTGTTGTTGTTGTTGCTGCTGCTGCTGCTGCTGCTGCTGCTGCTGCTGCTGTTGTTGCTGCAATTGTTAATACTGATGCAGCTCCTGCTGTTATTTCTTCTATTACTGGTGCTGTTGCTGCTGTTGTTGCTGCTGCTTTTGCAGCTGCTGGTGTTATTACTATTACTGCTGCTGTTAATGCTGCTGCTGTTGTTACTCCTGCTGCTGGTGATACTACTTTTGCTGCTATTGCTGCAATTGCTTTTGCTGCTACTGCTGTTGTTGCTGTCGCTGCAGCTGCATTTGTTGTTTCTACCACTGTTGCTGTTGTTGCTGCTTCTGTTACTTTTCTTGCTGCTACAGTTGCTGCTGTTGCTCGTGATACTGTTGCACTTGTTGCTGCTGCTTCTGCTGCTGCTGTTGCTGCTACTACTGTATCTGTTGTGAGAATTGCTTCTGCTGCTGCTGTTGCTGCTGTTGTTACTATTGTTGTTCCTGCTGCTGCTCCAGCACATTGGCTTCACCACTAATAAACACATCCTGGCCACCTTCTAAGTCCTCTCCACATTAACATTTGTCATGGTTATTACAGTTTAAATAAAGTGGTTCTCTTTGGGAAGGCTTCTTTCTATACATAGGGAAGCATAAATGTACAAATGTTGGATTTTGAAAAGAAAGGAGTGTACAAATAAAAAAAAAAAACTTCATTAAACAAAATGTTTTTAGAATGCAATTTTACAATTGAGAAATAGGGGCGTGGAAGAAGTTGAGAGGTGGAAGAGAGAGTTATATGTAGAAAGAAAGAGAGAGGTGAAAAGATTAGTAAGAGAGAGTAAGAAGAGAGTGGATGAGGAATTTTGAAGGAATTTGAGTGTCAAGTGGAGGGACTGTAAGAAAATGTTCTGGGAAGAGATGAATAGAGTAAGACAAGGTGGAAGTGAAGTTAGCAGGGGAGTGAAAGATAAAAATGGTAGATTACTAGTGGAGAAGGGAGAAAAAGTGAGCAGATGGAGAGAACACTTTAAGGAATTGTTGAACGTAGAGGATGGAAGTAATGCGAGTATAAGTGGCTGGGGAATGGCTGGGAGAAGGAGGGAGGTGAGAAGACAGGAAGATATCAGTAGGATAGAAGTTGTGGAAGCAATGAAGAAAGTTAAATCTGGGAAAGCCCCAGGAATTGGAGTGTGTGGTGAAATGCTGAAGCATGGGGGAGAGATAGTAGTAGAATGGATGTGGAAGATGTGCAGATTAGCCTGGGAGGAAGGTAGAGTCCCGGAGGATTGGAAGTCAGGTATAATTATTCCCTTGAACAAAGGAAAAGGGGAAAAAGAAGTGTGTGGTAATCATAGGGGCATTTGTCTTCTTAGTATAATAGGAAAAGTGTATGGTAGGATACTTATTGACAGAGTTAGAGAAAGAACAGAGAAATTAGTTGGAGAAGAACAGGGAGGCTTTAGGAAGGGAAGAGGTTGTGTAGATCAGATATTCATTCTTAGATCTTTAGTGGAAAAGTTTCTAGAGAAGGGAAATAAGTTGTATGCGGCTTTCATGGATTTGGAGAAAGCATATGACAGGGTGAATAGACAAGGATTGTGGAAAGTGTTAAGAATATATGGAGTAGATGGGAAGTTGTTGAATGCTGTGAAGAGTATGTACGATGGTGCGAAGGCTGCAGTGCGTGTGGATGGTGAACTAAGTGAATTTTTCTCTTTGAAAGTTGCATTGAAACAGGGATGTGTCATGTCTCCATGGTTGTTCAATCTGTACATGGATGGGGTAATAAAAGAGGTACAAGGTAGGGTAGTGGATGTTGGAGTGGCCCTGGTGATAGAGGATAGTGTTTGGAAACTCCCTGTACTGTTGTTTGCAGATGATACTGTGTTGTTGAGTGAAGACGAAGGGGAGCTGCAAGGCTTGGTGGATGAGTTTGGGAGAGTGTGTAAGAAACGGAATCTGAAGGTGAATGTAGGGAAGAGTAAAGTGATGGTCTTTGAGAGAGGTGAAGTCAGTGAATGTACAGCGAGGTTGGATGGTGAGGAAGTGGAAAATGTGAGTACGTTTAAGTACTTGGGTAGTGTGATGAGTAAGGATGGAGGTTTGGAGGGTGAAGTGCTTGAAAGGGTACAGCAGGGAAGAAAGGTTGCTGGTTCTTTGAAAGCAGTGATAAGAAACAGGGAAGTGAGCATGGAAGTGAAAAAGTTACTAAATGACAGTATTGTGATACCAACTCTAACGTACGGAAGTGAAGCTTGGACGTTGTTGGAAGGACACAAGTCAAGAGTGAGAGCAGTGGAAGTGAGTTATTTAAGAGGAGCCTGTGGAGTCACATGGAGAGATAGGCTGACGAATGAGGATATAAAGGAACGTTGTGGTGTTGATGTGGATGTTATAGGGAGCGTTATGAGGAACACACTGAGGTGATTCGGCCATGTGGAGAGGATGAAGGGTGAAAGACTGACGAAGAGAGTGTATGTGAGTGAGGTGGAGGGGGGAAGAGGGAGAGGGAGGCCGAGGATGAGATGGAGGGATGGGGTGGATAGGTATATGAGAGAGGGGGGTGTGAGTTGGGAGCAGGGCAGTGAAATGGCGGGGGACAGGGCGACTTGGAGGCGATTTGTTTGTGGCCACCCCAAACGGGATTGAGGCGTCTGGCAATAGATAGATAGATAGATAGAAAAAGGTGAGCCGGAATTCAAAATTGCATTTTTGATTTCTCGATCAGCCCTAGTATGGATCGAGTATATGCACTGGAGTAGGAGAGATCAAGAGAGCAAAAGAGGGTGTATGTATTGTTGCCTGTGAGATGGAAGGAGAATGTAAGTGAGTATGGATCAACTGGTTCAAGGATTGTGTGGGCAAGACTGAAAATGGGAATACAAATGTGGGCGATTGTGTGTGTGTATGTGCCAATGCAAGATCTTGAAAGAAGAATTCTATGGTAAATGTGGAAGCATGCTTGTAAAATTTTAAGAGGAATGAGAGTGATTTTTATTGGAGATATTAATGGAAAAGTAGGGAGTGTTAAAGTGGATGGAGCAGTTGGTAAATGGGGTGTGTCTGCACAGGTGGATGAGAATGGCAGTGCCCTAGTGGACAATTGTGCGGGGAGGGGTTGGTGGTAGACAATACCCTCTTTAGGAAAAAAATTATCCATAGGTATATATGGCAAGTGATGGGAAGGTTAGGTGGTGAACTGAATGAACGGAAAGCATTGATTAATTTTATGTGTGTGAATGACAAAATGGGAAGGTATGCAATGGATGCAAATGCATATGGGGGTTGCGGAAGTGGACTTTCTGACCACCATTTGGTGGTGCTGAGAGTTCAGGTTCAAGTGCAATGGAGGAATAGAAGGAGGGAAGGACAGGATGAAGTAGTCCATAAAGGAGGATAGAAAGTGTACAGGAGGATGAAAAAAAGGCAGAATATAAGAGACAGGAGGAGAAGCGATTCGGTAAATACTCGTATGACTTGGAGCAGATGGGGGAGGTGGATGGTGTGTGTAAGATTTTCACACAAGAAATCTGCACAGCATGTGAGGAGGTGTATAGGGTGAAGAGAAGACGAAAGGGGGTGTGTGGAACTGCTTGGAGGAATGAAGAGGTGAGGCAACATGCGGTACAAAAGACGAAATAGTGAATGGGAAGCAGAGGCATAGAGGAAGCTTAAAAATGGAAGAGAGAGTTATGTGTAGAGGAAGAGAGATAGGTGAAAAGATTAATAAGAGAGAGAGAGAGTATGACGAGAGTGGAGGAGGAATTTGGAAGGAATTTGAGTGTAAAGTGGAGGGAATATAAGAAATTGTTCTGAAAGGAGGTAAAGAGAGATGAATAGGGCGATAAAAAAAGTTAGCAGGGGAGCGAAAGATAAAAATGGTACATTGATAGTGGAGAGTAGAGAAAAAGCAAGCAGATGGAGAGAACACTGTAAAGAACTGTTAAACATAAAAAATGAAAGTATGACTGGGAGAAGAAGGGTAGTGAGAAGGGAGGAAGAAATCCATAGGATGGAAGCAACGGAAACAATGGAGAATGTTAAAATGGGAAAGCCCCAGAAATTCATGGCGTGTGTGGTGAAACGCTGAAGCATGGGGGGAGATAGTGGCAGAGAGGATATGGAAGATGTGCAGCTTGGCTTGGTAGGAAGGTAGAGTCCTGGAAGATTGGAAGTCAGATATAATTATTCCCCTGTACAATGGAAAAGGGGAAAAAAGAAGTGTGTGGTAACCAAATGGGCATTTGTCTTCTTAGTGTAATAGGCAAAGTATATGGTAGGATACTTACTGACAGAGTTAGAGGAATAACAGAGGAATTAGTTAGAGAAGAAGAGGGAGGTTTTAGGAAGGGAAGAGTTTCCATAGATCAAAATATTCATCCTTAGGTTTTTGGTGGGAAAGTTTCTAGAGAAGGGAAAAAACTTGTATCCGGCCTTCATGGATCTAGAGAAAGCATATTACAGAGGGGATAGACATGGAACGTGGAAATATTAAGAATATGTGGAGTAAATCCGAAGATGCTGAATGACGTGAGGAGTATTTTTATGGGTGCTAAGGATGCAGTACGTGTGGATAGTGAACTGAGTGAATTTTCTTTTATCTGAATGTTCGATTGAGACAGAGATGTGTCATGTCTCCATGTTTCTTCAGTCTGTATATGGATGAAGTTATAAAAGAGTTACAAAGTAGAGCAGTGAATATTGTAGCAGCCCTATTGAGAAAGGGCAGTTTTTTTAAAACTTCCTGTATTGCTGTTTGCAGATGATACTGTATTACGTGAGGACGAAGGGGAATTGCAGGGCTTCGCGAATGAGTTTGGGAGAGTTTGTAAGAAACAGAATCTAAAGGTGAGTGTTGGGAGGAGTAAAGTTATGGTCGTCGAGAGAAATGAAGTCACTGAATGTACAGCGAGGAAAGATGATGAGAAAATGAAAAATGTTAGTGCATTTACAGTAAGTTCTTGGGTAGTGAGATGGGTAAGGATGGAAGTTTGGAGGATGAAATGCTTAAAAGAGTACAACAGGGAAGGAAGTTGCTGGTTCTTTGAAACCAGTGATAAGAAATAGAGAACTGAGCATGAAAATAAACAGTTGCTGTATGGTAGTACTGTAATACCAACTTTAACATATGGAAGTGATGCTTGGACCTTGCTGGAATGACACAAGTTAACAGCCAGGGCAGTGGAAGTAAGTTACTTGGGTGGAGCATGTGGAGTTAAGTGGAGAGACTGACAAATGAGGAAGTGAAGGAGTGTTATAGTGTGGATGTGGATGAGATAGGAAGCTTTTGGAGAAATACATTGGAGAGGTTCGGCCACGTGTAGAGGACGGAGAGCGAGTGACTAACGAGGAAAGTGTATGATAGTGAGGCACAGTTGGCGAGAGGGAAGGGGCCGAGGATGAGATGGAGGGATAGAGTGTGGAGGTGTATTAGAGAGAGAGATGTGAGCTGGAGGGAGGGCAGTTAAGTGGCAGGAGACAGGGCAACATGGAGGCGATTTGTTTGTGGCCACCCCTTATGGGATCAAGGCGTCTGACAATAGATAGGTAGTTTTAAGGTAGAGTGGATGTGGTCAGAAGCACAGAAATAAACACCAAGATGCTAATCACGTGACTTTTCGTGGAAAGTGAGTCTGACATAATGGGCTTGCAGCTTGGATTGGCACAGACCATAGGCATGTTAACAGCCTGTATACAATAAGTTTATCTATAGATCTCTTAAAATACTTTTTATATACTTTTATATACTGTAAACCGTTAGTGTCCTTTACCTTTTTTTTTTTTTTTTGTCAAGTGAATAATTCTCTGAATTTTTTGTATTTAAAATATTGAATACTTTCATTAGTAGTACAGTATAACCTCAATATAACGGACTTCAATAGACCGGACTTTGCTTTTATCGGAATTGAGGAGCTACTGGACTAAATTCTTATATATCAGAAAAAGTTCAATTATGCCAGAAGCAATCCGCACTGCCTGACCACTTCACCTCTGTTCACCACAATAAGGTAAAAAAAAAAGACATATTTATCAATGTACAGTACAGTATTATTCTATACATTTTACCATTTGACTATTGTAGTGATTGTATAACACAGTACAGTACTGCAATGGTACTCAAAACAATTTAATAACCATTGGTGCTGTCCGGACTAATGTCTGATATATCGTTAAAGTCCCGGTTAGCAGGGGGAAGTCTGGGTGTCGCTTTTATCGGAATTTCGTTTTTTTCAGGACGGCTTGAGTCCCAATTAGTCCGTTTAAGTGAGGTTTTATTATAATAATATTGAATACTTCCATTAATATTGAATACTTACGTGCATAATAATGTGGTAGCACATGATGCACAAAGAACTTGTATATATTTATTTCTAGTTCTTTCTACTTTTCTCTAATACGATAAACATTATGCCGATTCTCTTTGTGATTATGAAATGCTGATAGCTCTAAAGCCATCATAAGTTCCTCTTAATCCCCTAGGATAATTCTTTCAGTCCCCTGCAGAATTGTGGCTTAGTTTGAACTTGAGTATCACTTGGAAACTAGCATATATAATAGACCTGTAGATAAGAAAACCAACCAGTAGAACGACTGCGCAATGAAATGGCTCTCATAAAGTTCCACTGAAATTTGTTTCATGGCTTTTAGGACTCACCAGTGTTTAAGCCTATCTAATTTTACAACCATGCATCTTCTGCAAGACTACTTCAGAATTTGGCTAATGCTCATTGGATTTAACGGGAATTCGGTTAGGCTTTTAGTGCAGTGTCTGTGGTTGCGGTATGACTTTTAGAGAGAATACTGCTATAAGATTCTGCCTAAACTTGCAGCAATTCTTACTCAGCTGCTCAAATCGGGCAGTCTGGCACTAATGTGCATGGAAATGAAGCTTCGAGCCTTAAATCCACGTAGAAAGGCCGTGGACAGCACACAGTTGTGCCTACATAACTTAGGTAGTGGTTGTCGAGACGTGTCACAAAAAAATTTGGTAATCCTTAGTTCCCTGTTCACACGAGGCGCTTTTAAATGCAGCGTCCACCGCCAGGGAAATGCGACGGTAGATGCCGTGTTTCCCTGGCGGAAATACAGTCATATTAAAACCTCGAACCGCTGAACAAACATGCGGTAGGAAGAGAAATGTGGGATCGAACATTTGTACCAGCAGTTGAGAAAAACGCACGGTAGGGTGTGTACAGTCCAATACACTACCACTGTCTTTGTTAACGCACGTTAGGAAATGCGCGTTTGAAAATGTCTAATATGAACAGGGCCTTAAGGAGACAAGACCACCTCCTAAAAAACACATCCTTTATACTCATTCAGTGACTGTTAAAGTGTAAAAACGTGCTTTTTCGAGTATGAAGAGGATCCATCAAGAGACGTGGAAAATATGATTACATACTTGATGACTTAGGTTAGGTTAGGATGAGTTTGTTCCGGTTAGCATAAAATTGGTCAGAGTAACATAAAATAAGGTAGATAAAATTAGGATAAATTAGGTTGGGTTAAGTAAATTTAGGTTATGTATGAATATAAAGGCATTGGAAAGGGTAACTTTGCACTAAAATGGCATTCTAAGAAGGCGTGCGTCTCTCTTCACACACAGGTAAGGATAAGTTTGGTTAGGTTAGCATAAAATTGGTTAGATTACAAACAAAGTTACGTAAGAGATCATTTTGTTACAAAAATTTAGATTAGATTTGGATAAACATGCACTGATAAAGGGAATATCGCTCAAAAACGGCGTTCTAAGATGACGTCTGTCTCTCTTTGCGCACCACATGATAGTTAACGTCTGTAAACATTTCTGAAATGCTTTTTAAACCACTTTTAAAAGAAAAGGAAATACCGAAACTTAAAACACAATAGGAAAATATTTGAAGAATCCCATGAAGAGGTAAAGAATAAATTACAAAAAAAGACTGCAAAATAGGATGGTTCAAGGTCTCCTTAAAAATTACCCCGAATATTTTCTAAGAGGCCTAACTGCATTTTTTCTACGCAAAAAAAAAAAAAAGTATTTTGGCACAACATAGTGTCAGCGTCAAATATGGCTAACAGCAAATTGTGAAAATGCCAAGAACAGGCGTTTTTAGAGTCGCAGAATATTTACACTATACGACTATAGTTCTGTCTAATATGACGACGATATTTGTGGTGCGTGTTGTAAGGAAAGTCACGTGATTAGCATTCTGTGTGATTATTTCTCTGGTCAGGAGGAGCAGAGTTACCTGGGTATATTATGCGTACTGAACACAAGCGTGAATCACGTGAGAAATAAACCATAATGTTATTCAGTGATTGGATAAACCTGAATAGCAATTATGCTTGGAGACAAGAAATATATAATCATTTTTTTCTGGAATTTTAATGTCACTAAAATGATTATTGGCTCACTCTTGGTCCCACCTTCGTTTCCTGAATACTGAGCCTCTTGCGTCGCCTTCGTCAGGTAATGTGGGGGAAATATACAATAAAAATAAACCATATCTGTACGTTAGGATGTATGGTGTTAAAAGAGAGAGATATGTAAACGTAAGATTTACAAAACAAGATTGTAATTGTCGCATTAAGCTGCATATTCTAACGTCATACTAACCTGGAAACAAATACACACAAACACACATTCTTATAAAGAAAACTCAGAGGCCCACATAAGCACAAGCACACACAAAAATACAAAACAAACAGTCACAAACACATGCACACAAAAAGACACAAGCATTATTACAAGCACAAACACACTCACAAGCACAAAAGATGCATAAACACACCCACAAGCACTAAAAAACAAACAATAATCAACAAGAGTGTGTGTGTGTGTGTGTGTGTGTGTGTGTGTGTGTGAGAGAGAGAGAGAGAGAGAGAGAGAGAGAGAGTACGAGTGCGAGTGTAGGTGCCACTTCAGGTGCGAGTCCCAGTGCCAAAATGAAAGCGAGAGCCACAGTGTGAGTCATAGTGTTTGTTTTTAGTGCAAGTGTGAGGGCGAGTGCAAGTGAGTATGTGAGAGTGAGAGTGTATGAGAGTGAGAGTATATGAAAGTGAATGTGCGAGAGTGAGGACTTGTGAGTGTGCGAGTGTATGAGAGTGAATGAGATAAACAGTGTTAGAGTGACAGTGTGTGAAAGTAAGCGAGACTGACAGTCAGTGAGTGAGAATGTGTGATAGGAGTGAGAATGAGATATCGTGTGTAAGAGTCATTGAAAGTGAGATATCGTGTGAGAGAGTCATTGAGAGTGAGAATGGGTTAGAGTGAGGCTGCGTAAATGAGAGTGTGAGACTTACTGTGAGAGAGTGAGTGAGAGACAATGGGAGGTAAAGTGCGTTACAGTTAGACTGTGTGAGTGAAGGCGAGTGAGACTAAGAGTGTGCAGATGACAGTGTGTGAGAGGGAGACTGTGTTAGGGTACGGGGGAGTGAGTGAGCGTGTGATAATTTTGAGTGTGTGAGAGTGAGTGAGGGTGAGTAATGATGTATGTGAGTGAGTCTGTGTGAGTATGTGCGTGTAGAAAAGTGACAGTGTGCGAATGAATGAGAGAGAGAGAGAGAGAGAGAGAGAGAGAATGTGTGTGTGTGTGTGTGTGTGTGTGTGTGTGTGTGTATCTATATATGTCTGTATGTGTGACTGCATGTCAGTGTGTGCATTTTTTTATGCAATGAAGAAAAAACCAAAGGTCTCCAAGAAAATACAAAAACAAGATAACAGAGAGCCAAATTCATGATCCAGTCATATCGAGATGCCTGGACACACTGCGTTTGAAAAAAAGTAGATCGTAGGCAGTAGGAAAAATCGACAGAGAGAGACAGTTCCAGAGCTGACCTGTTGCATACATGAAGGACTGGGAGTAGCGGTTGACTTTTGAATTAGAGAGTTGGACAGAAAAGGAGAGTTTGCTAGACGTGTGCTACGTGCCCACTGTAGTGGTGGAGGGATGCAAACAGATAGTTCAGAGGAGCATTGACCACTGAAGTAGCAATAAAAAAGAGATAAAGATGCTACAGTGCGGCGAAGAGACTGGGGTTGAAGGGAGCCAATAAGTGGAGAAGAGTTAATGAGACAAAGAGACTTTGACTCCACCTTGTTGATTAAAGCTGTGTGGGGGGAGCCTCCCCACACATGAGAGGCGTACTCTACAAAGAGGCGAATAAAACCCGTGTATAAAGTCAACAACTTTGTGGGGGTAAAGAAGGTACAGAGTTGGTTTAGCACACCCAGTCTCCTGAGAGCAAATTTTACAAGGGAGGTAATATGTTCTTTCCAAGATAAATTCCACGAGAATGAAACCCCAGTTATGATTAAAGATAACGCAGGATTGAGCTGGGTATTGTTAAAATTGGAGTGTATTCTTGTGGAAGATTTTGTTGGGTTGATTGATGAAGGAACTGAGTTTCTGATGCATTAAAAACAACAAAGTTATTTTTACCCCAAGCAGATATATGAGCCAAGTCAGAGATTAGGTGTGCCCTAACCTCATCTCTTTTTTGTTGAAACAACTGCTGAGATGGTTGCTGCGGGATGCGAATGGAAAGGTGGAGGGTGGAGTCATCAGCGTATGAGTGAATAGGGTTAGATGTACAGCTTAGATGGTCATTAATGAATAAAAGGATGAGAGTTGGTGATAGGACAGAGCCCTGAGGAACACCACCATTGATTGCTCTATGTGAAGAACGAAGGCCGTCTATACAACCAGAAAGGAAGGTAGATATCAAGGCACAGATAGAAGAATAGAACCGTAAGAGGGCAGTTTGGAAATTAAAGATTTATGCTACACTCAGTCAAAAGCCTTTGAGATGTCAAGTGCAATGGCAAAGCTTTCGCCAAAGTTCCGAATGGAGAATAACCGGGAGCCTGAGAGGTAGGTGAGAAGATCACCAGTGGAGGATCTCTGGCGGAACCCATACTGACGATCAGAAAGAAGGTATAGGAAAGATGCTTAAAATTTTTGTGTTAAGAATTGACTCAAAACCTTTTGAAAGATAGGATGTTAACCCGCCCCGTCCCGTCGAAGTATGGGTACGTTGCAACGATTTGCATTTGCCAGTCCCGGCAACATACCAGTACGTCGTGCAATTGCAAGGTCCCTAATTTGCACAATTTTCAAATTTCGCGCGTGATTTTTCGTATGTATACACGGGACACCTTCCTTTATTCCTCTACAAGATGCCAAGCAGGGACAATGCCTTACACCGCATAACTTCCCCCCTCCCCCCCTCATGCCATTGTCTTGGCAAAGGACCTGTTACCAGTGACCCGGCTAGTAAAGATATTCAGGGCCAGAGTGATACCCCAATCGATGACAATGTGGAGGACAATGTTTACATAGCATTAGAAGAAGAAACAGCCAGAAATAATGATCAGGTAATGTGGCAAAAAAAGGTCAGGTATGGTGATTAGTTAGTGAGTGAAACAATGCTTATAATGCCTTTATTACTGCTTGAAAACCAATATACTCTCATACTACATATACATTCGTACCAAGTAAATAAATAAATTCCGTTTATGAGTGGATAAAATAGTTACCCTCCCATAGAACTCGTTTTCTTTGGTGCCAGCATGTTAGAAAACCCAGTCAGGTAAGGAGGAACTCCTACCTGGATTGGGTATTTTAAACCTCAGGTGAGCAATTTCTCTATGAATTTTCGATGTTTCTCACCAAAAGCGAAGGTTTTAGCCAAAAAAAAAAAAAATCGAAAATACCTCGGGACTGGGGGATGTTGGAGGTGCGGAAAACCTCGGGACGTGACGGGTTAAAGCAATTGGGCAATAATTAAAGGGCTGGAAATGGTTACCTTTCTTTGAGACAGGCTGAATGAAAGCAAAGCTCAAGGAAGAACAAAAGATGGAAGTTCATGGACAAAGCCGAAAAAGTTTTCCTAGGCAGTGTGCAAGTACAAAAGCACAGTTCTTGTGAACAATAGAAGGGACCTCATCAGGCCCATATGTCACGAGTTGGCGCGATTTTCTATCTAAATAAACTTGTGACACTGAACTTTGTGGGAAACCACGAATTCTAGTGAATTCCTTAAGTATCACTCAGTCAACTGCCACGTATTCACCCGATCGGGAGTGTTTTCAGAACATTTTTCACTGTTCCATAAGTGATCGTCCTTGTTAGCGACATTAGCGTTTTTGCTGAGTGATTTATTATGGGCGTGTTTCGCTCGCTCTCTTTTCGTTAGCCGTTACTAGTTGGTGGCTGGCCTCAGTCCTCGCCTCACTTGTTTGAATTCAGTTAGGATTGAAGCGCCGTGAGACCAGGTCGTTCTTCAGTGGGTTTTTGAAATCTCCACCTAGTGTGAGCCGGCAAGAGGTTTAGCGTGTGTGGCAGCGTCCTTCCTCAGCAACGATGCCCAGTTCATCCTGCTTAGCCCACTTTTCTGACCAGTATTTTTCTTTCGTTTTTCCTAGGTTTAAGAGTTTAGCTTTTGAGTGAGCGAGTGTGTTCTCCTTATTTTGAATTGATTTTGAAACATGTAACTTAAATTTAACTCATTGTAATAAAAAAAATTTAAGTTCTTTTCTTTGAGCTTAATGTAATGTAAACTCGTGTTTATTTCTCCACATTAAGCTTATTTCACTTATAGCTCCTAGTTTGCATAAACGCTTTGCATTATTCATAACTGGTACTTAGGCCAGTCCTTTTGTATTAAGCTTAAAATCCGTTGAGCAACCAGGAGTTAATGCACCGGCAAGTACCTGTTTATCATTAATAGCATTAGATATTGATTGTCAGGGGTGGAGTCACTTTCTCCAGAAGCTAACAGTACCAATAAACAGCACGTGTGAGTAATTAGTCTCTGCTGTGTACTGTTGAGAAAGTTTATAAATTCTCGTCCTAAGAGAATCGGCGAAGTAAGCCGGCATAAAGTAATCATTGCTTGACTTTCACAAGTCAGTTCTTTGTCCCTGTTCTCAAGTATTATTGAATATTATTCTTTAATATTGTATGTACCCAAAAACCCTGTGACATCTGGCGACCTCATTCCAGGATATTAACTCCTAGCTCTAAAGTAATTCATGAGATAATACTCACTCACTCATACTTAGGTATGTATCATTAAAGTCTATCAGCACTATCTTACTGGTGATTGTTAATTCATTTTTATCAATTTTAAGTAATAGTTTTCACAGTGTTTTGTTTATTTTTCTTTCTTTACCAGTCTAACTACATAGAACTGGTCACCACTAACCTGTGCCTATATTCTTTATTCTCGATTATTGGCATCTTTCTCTGCAAAATAGCAGTCAGTGCTTAGTCTCTAGTTCACTTAGATTGACTTAGCATCATGTCTACCAGCGTCTATGTATAGGAAGCTAAAGATATGGGGCTTACAGACCCCAAAGAAGTAAAGGATTACATCCTCTCTCGATTTAATTACGAGCAGCAATGCGAGAATGATGCTTGTGAAGAGCGTCTAATTCAGCGTGAGGAACGCGAAAAAGAGCGCGAATACGAGCGAGAACAGCGCAAACACGAGCAAAAACAACGCAAACTCGAGTTACAACAATGAGAGAGAGAACGTGAACACGAGTTACAACTACGTGAGAGAGATCGTGAATACGAGCGTGAACAACGAGACAGAGAACGAGAACACGAACTTGCCGAGCAAGAAGCACGCGAAAAACATGAACTTGAAATGTTGAAGCTCAAGCGAGATTCTTTGGCTTCAGACATATCTGGTGCAGCTGGCCCAAGCTCCACAAGCGCTATCCCTGCACATAATATGGCGACCACACACATCAAGCTTCCTCCATACAAGGAAGGCGAGCGAATCGAGCCATACATAGCTCATTTTGAAGACATGGCTCAACTTTACCAGCTGGATGAGGCAGCTAAGCGGCTTCAGTTTCTTAGCCTGTTTGAGGGTCCTGCCCTCGATATTCTCCACAGAATTCGTGGAGATAATCTCACGTATGAGATGATGAAGGCCGCACTCATTAAAGTGTATGGTCTCACAGTTGACGACGCCAAGAGTCAGTTCATGAGGGGGCTCTTACAGGAAAAAGAGACTGCCGTTCAGTTTCTTGACCGGCTTACTGCTTACTTAGATGAGTGGATGGAGAAAGATGAAACTCCTTCCATGCGTGAGGGGATAATCGACTTTATGCTGTGCACACAGCTAGAAAAGTCGTGGCCTACTGAACTTATGGCTCAGCTTAAGATTTGCCAGGTAAGGGATGCCAGCCAAATGGTGGAGAAGGCTGATGCATTCTTCACTGCATACTGGTATCAAACTCGTAAGCAGCATACCTGGAACGGGAAAGCTGATAAATCTGGGAAACCATCTCAGACTGAACCCCAGCAACAAGGCCATTCTCAGAATAATGGCCAAGGTCCAAAACTGCAGAAGAAGGACCAGGGGCAAAACACTGAGAAACCTGAGTGGAAGCGGTACAACAAGCAGAACCCTAACCAGCAGCAGTACCGGTATTTCAAGCAGCAGCAGGGCAAGGACAAACCACGTAACCCTCAGTCAGAACAATCGACTTTAGTGTATCAGAGGCAGGATGCAAATGCAGCCCTCATGCCACAACAAGCGTACAGTGGTGCCAACCCCACCAGTACAGGTACTTCACAGTTCACTAGTTCCCCAGCGACAGTGAACCCTCCTCCACAGGTGGTCAGTGCTCAAGCTCCTCAGATGGTGAGCACGACCCCTCAGGTATCAAAATCTCAGGCCGCCACATTGGCTGCATCATTTGTTCCGCAGTCTCACCAATGACTGGCTGCTACCTCCTCAGATCCTTCCACCAGTAACACTGCCTTTCTTGTTCAGCCAGGGTTTGTGGGAGGTGTTTCTGTAAATGTCCTGAGAGATAATGGTTCCTCAGGTTGCTCTGTCGAGCAAAGTTTAGTTTGGCCCGACGAGTACACAGGTAAGCAGATCCAAGTTAGACTTATTGATGGGTCAGTGAGATTGTTCCCTGAGGCACGTATCCAGGTGGCATCTCCTTTCTACAATGGCTTGACAGCTGCTGTTGTCATGCCAGAACCCTTGTTTGACCTCATTATCGGCAACATACCAGGCGTCAAAAACAGTTGCACCTTAGATGTTGCTACTCAGACTTTGGCTGTTGCAGTAACACGAGCCATGGCCAAGGCTCCAAATCGTGTCACCCCGTTGACCATCGCAACGCCGCAAGATTTGATTTGTAGTCAAGTTGTTGTCCAAGAACAACAGTCTGAGCCAACACTTGCCTCAGTGCGTAAGAAACTTGAGGGTAAAGTGATTAAGTATTCACGGGGAGGTCAAGCCAGGTTCCTTCGCAAGTGAGGACGGCTATACCCTGAGTCATAAACACCCCAGGGCGAGGTTCGACTGCAGTTCGTCGTTCCCGCGAAGTATCGCCGGGCAGTGTTCGAATTAGGTCATTGTTCAGTGATGGGAGGTCACATGGGCCAAAAGAAAACCTCTGACCGCATTCATGCTGACTTTTTCTGGCCAGGAATGGGACAGGAAATAAAAAAGCTTGTGCGATCCTGATATGTGTGTTAGCGTACTACTGACCGGGGACGTGTCCATCGTGTGCCATTGAAACCAATGCCTGTAATCTCTGAACCATTTGAGAGAGTAGCAGTTGACTCTGTTGGGCCGATCTCTCTTAGGGCAAGTGATGGATCAAGGTATATCCTCACTATTGTTGATTTCAGCACACGGTGGCCTGAAGCCGTGACTCTTAAGAAAATAGAGGCCGTCACTGTTGCTGAGGCATTGATCGAAATGTTCTGTCACTTAGGTATCCCCAAAGAGGTCTTAAGCAATCGGAGTTAGCAGTTCACCTCTGCAATGATGAACGAAGCATTCAGGTTGTTGTCCATCTGAGGCCTGCGAACTAAGCCTTATCATCTCATGTGTAACGGGCTGTGTGAGAGGTTCAATGGGACTCTCAAGAAGATGGTAAAGCACATGGCCGCTGAACAGACAAAGTAATGGCCGCGGTTCATTGCTCCTCTTCTGTTTGCTTATCGAGAAGCCCCACACAATTCCTTGAAGTTCTCACCCTTTGAACTGGTGTATGGAAGGTCGGTCCGTGGACCACTTCAAGTCCTTCGCGAGTTATGGGACGATGAAGAACCCGACCCTGAAGTCAAGACCACCTACACCTACGTCCTTGATCTAGCTGACCATCTCCAGTCGACGAGTGAGTTAGCTAAGGAAGAATTGATCAAGGCGCGTGAAGTTCAGAAAGCCTATTTTGATAATAAGAGAAAACTTCGGAAGTTTAGTCCAGGCGATAAGTGCTTGGTGTTACTCCCCACTGCCCAGAACAAGTTGCTGGCACAGTGGAAGGGTTCATTTGATGTAGTAGAGCGCATTTCAGACCTCAGCTACATAATTCAGATGGGGAATCTTCATAAAAAGTTCCACATTAACATGTTGAAGGCTTATCATGAGTCAAACCCAAAGGAGACTGGCCTATGAGTACCTAATGATAGTGACCAGCCACTGGAAGAAACTGGGGCAGCCGCAGTGATCCCAGCTGATGACTATGATCAGAGAATTCCTGTGTAAAAAATACAGGTTCTCTCTTCATGATGACTATGATGATGAGCCCTTAACCGTTCAGTCCCATCAGGAGGAGACTGTCGGGGATGTTTTACTTAACACTGACTTAGCATTAGGTGATCAGAATGCCACAAGGTCACTGTTCTGTCGGTATGCTGATGTCTTCTCTGACCAACCTAGACTTCCAAAGGCTGATTGTCACAAAATTAAGTTGACCAGTGATACTCCCGTGATGGTTAAGTCATATCCGATTCCCATGCGACTACTGGGCGTAGTAGACAACGAAATTGCTGACATGGAGATTGCAGGTATTATTGAAAAGTCCTCATCTCCTTACTGCAGTCCAATGGTAGTAGCTCGCAAGAAAGATGGTGGAGTCAGGATTGTGGCAATTATAGGAGGCTCAACGCAATCACCAAAGTGGATGCTGAGCCGATGGGTGACCACATTGCCATCTTCTCCAAGCTGGCAGGGTCACGATATTTCATGAAGCTCGATTTGGCGAAGGGATTCTTCCAGATTCCCCTTCACCCCGAGAGCCGTCAGTTCACTGCCTTTGCTACTCCTAGGGGGTTGTATCAGTATAAAGTCCTTCCATTTGGACTTACCAATTCCCCAGCAGTATTCAATCGTGCCATGAGACAAGTGCTCCATGGTATCGTAGGAGTAGAGGTGTTCATTGACGATGTTCTCGTTCATTCTGCCACGTTGGAGGAGCACCTCAGACTCTTGGAAATTGTTTTCAGTAGACTCCAGAGTTTCAACATGACTGTGAAGCCTAGCAAGTGTAAAATTGCTCACATTGAGGTGGAGCTCCTTGAACATATTGTTGGCAACAATCACTGCAGGTGTCAGGGTGACAAGATTAGGAAGTTAGAGAAGCCCCGAGACCCGTGACCAAGAAACAGGGTAGAGCATTCCTTGGCCTAGTGGGGTATTATAGAAGTTTTATCCCCAACTTTGCTCTTATTGCCCAACCGTTGTACGAGGTGCTTCGAAAACATGCGCCAAACACCATTGAATGAGGAGAAGCGCAAGAGAGATCTTTTGCTGCCCTTAAGAATATGCTGTGTAAGGAGCCTATCTTGCAGTTGGCAGATTCCAACAAACCTTTCATACTGCGCACTGATGCTTCACAAGATGGAGTAGGTGCCGTATTAATGCAGGAATCAGAAGGTGGAATTTTCCCAGTGGCATACCACAGCCATAAGCTAAAACCCGCCGAGAGGAATTACAGTACTGTTGAGAAGGAACTCTTGGCCGTGGTTGATGGTGTTAAGAAATATTACTATTATTTATATGGGGCACCATTCACTCTGGAAACTGATCATATGCCACTCACTAGTCTCAGCACGACCAAGACGGCTAATGCAAGATTGACATACTGGACACTGTATTTGCAGCAGTTTAACCTTGTTGTGAGATACATCAAGGGAAGTAACAATGTAGGCACAGACCTGATGTTTCGCCTGCTAGCTGATAACTAACACGGGTCCCATTAGCAAATTGCAGCATTTGTTGTTCTGCACAAACGCCCAGTCTTTTCATTAATTAGGTATAGGGTTTAACCAATAAACTGGGTCCCTAGTGAATTGCAGCGTTTGATGTCCTGCACAGACGCCCAGTCTTTTCGCTCTTGACCACGTTCTCTGGTTAATTTCGCTAATTGCAGCGTTTTATGTCCTGCACAAACGCTTAGTCTTTTTGCTGATTAACTTTAAGGTTTAACCAGTAAACTGGGTTCCATTAGCGAATTGCAGCGTTTGATGTTCTGCACAGATGCCCAGTCTTTTTGCTTATGACTACGTTCCCTGGTTAATTTAGCGAATTGCAGCGTTTGATGTCCTGCACAAACGCCCAGTCTTTTTGCTAATTAAATTAGGGTTTAATCAGTAAACTGGGTTCCATTAGCGAATTGCAGCATTTGATGTCCTGCACAGATGCCCAGTCTTTTCGCTCATGACCACGTTCCCTGATTAATTTAGCGAATTGCAGCATTTGATGTCCTGCACAAACGCCCAGTCTTTTCGCTAATTAGGTATAGGGTTTAACCAGAAAACTGGGTCAGCACTTGATGTCCTGCAGAGACACCTAGACTACGTTTCCTGGTTAATAATGTAAATAGTGTACTTTTTGTAACATAAGTACTGATTGATAGGCAGAGAGAGAGAAATGGCACTTTTGATGCTCCACCTTGATTGCTTTCGCAGATGTAGCTGGCAGGTGCAGCATTGCCGTGCAGATCAGCTGGTCGTCCATGATTCATGCTGCTGCCTCTTCTCTTCTGCCTCGTCGTCATCATTTACCATTGACTTGCATTATGTAATTTTACACGTGGGTACAGTTACACCACAACTGTCACACCTACATCGTGTATTACATACATCATGCTACATAACAATTAGTTGTTAATGTAAATGTAGTGAACTTTTCGCTCAGTTGGACCTGTGTACAGGATTTTTCAACGTCGTCACGGAGTTTTTCCCTCAAGCTTGCTTCTATTAACGAAAATACGATTTTTTTTTCGCTCACTGGCGACTGTGACTTTCTCCTGTACCAGGATAGCATACACACACCACACTGTGAATCTTGTGTGACTGAGTTAGGATTTATATGTATGTAAATTGAATTTTTTTTTTCCTGAGAAATAAAAAATGATTTTGATGGGGCGTAATGTCATGAGTTGGCGCGATTTTCTATCTAAATAAACTCGTGACATTGAACTTTGTGGGAAACCGCGAATTCTAGTGAATTCCCATAAGTATCACTCAGTCAACCGCCACGTATTCACCCGATCGGGAGTATTTTCAGAACATTTTTCACTGTTTCATAAGTGATCGTCCTTGTGCGCAACATTAGCGTTTTTGCTGAGTGATTTATTATGGGCGTGTTTGCTCACTCTCTTTTCGTTAGCTGTTACCAGTTGGCGGCTGGCCTCAGTCCTCGCCTCGCTTGTTTGAATTCAGTTAAGATTGAAGCGCCGTGAGACCAGGTCGTCCTTCAGCGGGTTCCTGAAATCTCCACCTAGTGTGAGCCGGCGAGAGGTTTAGCTTGTGTGGCAGCGTCCCTCCTCAGCAACGACGCCCAGTTCATCCTGCTTAGCCCACTTTTCAGACCAGTATTTTTCTTTCATTTTTCCTAGGCTTACGAGTTTAGCTTTTGAGTGAGCGAGTGAGTGTGTTCTCCTTATTTTGAATTCATTGTGAAACATGTAACGTAAATTTAACTCATTGTAATCAATAAATTTTCAGTTCTCTTTTTTGGGCTTAATGTAATGTAAACTCATGTTTTATTTCTCCACATTAAGCTTATTTCACTTATAGCTCCTAGTTTGCATAAACACTTTGCATTATTCATAACTGGTACTTAGGCCAGTCCTTTTGTATTAAGCTTAAAATCCGTTGTGCAACCAGGAGTTAATGCACCGGCAAGTACCTGTTTATCATTAATAGCATTAGATATTGATTGTCAGGGGTGGAGTCACTTTCTCCAGAGGCTAACAGTACCAATAAACAGCACGTGTGAGTAATTAGTCTCTGCTGTGTACTGTTGAGAAATGTTATAAATTCTCGTCCTAAAAGAATCGGCGAAGTGAGCCGGCATAAAGTAATCATTGCTTGGCTTTCACAAGTCAGTTCTTTGTCCCTGTTCTCAAGTATTATTGAATATTATTCTTTAATATTGTATATTCCCAAAAACCCCGTGACACCATATGCCTTGTTAGAATTGAGGCCAGTGATGGCAGAAAATACATCAGTTGAAGAAATTATAATGTCAGCCATAAGGCAGTCAGAGCAGTAAAGAGATGGTGGGAATGCACCAGAATCAAATAAGGTGGAATTGGAGGAGAAAGTCTGAGCGAAGAGTTATACTTTATCAGTAGAGGAAATAGCTAGAGAGCTATCCGAGTAGAAAACAAGAGGGAAGGATGATGAGGTAATGTTGTTAGAAGAGTTTTTGATGAGTTGCCAGAAAGAGCAGGAAGAATTAGGTTTGGAGAGTTGTGAGCTTTTAGTACGGATGAAAATATTTTTAGCAAAGTGAAGAATAGACTTTGCATGATTCCAGGCAGAAACATAACAAAGGTGAGATTCAGGGGTGGGTTGGCTCTGGTACCTTTTGTTGGCCTTCTTTTTGTTGTGGAGAGCATTAGAACAAACGTGATTTAACCAAAGTTTCTTTGCATTAGTCAAAGGACATGAGAAAGGAATGTATGCTACCATGCCCAAGAGAATGACCTCCATAATGAGCATGGCACACTTCGAGGGCTCTCGGCCATGGAAACAATAATTATTCCTGGGGAAAATCAGAGAAGTGCTGCCTGAGGGCCCCCCAATCAGCAGCTCCAAAGTGCCACAGCCAACATTTCTTTGCAGGTTCCACTGGCCATACTGGAGCAATGGGACAGGTTAAGGTGATAAGGTTGTGATCGGAGGAGCCTGACTGAAAGGAAAGATTTACAGCATAAGCAGAAGGATTAGTTGTACGGAAGACGTGAACTATTTTGGAATTCTCTCCAAGATGGTCAGGGATATGGATAGGGTGGTGTAAAAGGTGCTCTAGGTCATTAGGAATAGAAAAGATTTTGACTTGTTCGCCAGGTGGATCAGTGAAAGGAGAGGAGAGCCAAAGGTGGCAGTGAACATTGAAAGCTCCTAGAATGGAGATTTCAGAGAAAGGAGTGGATAGGCTGTATTCCATCGGAGAAGTAGGATACATGAAGAATTTTTCATAGTCAGTAGAATTAGGGGATAAGTAAGTGACACAGATATATTAAGTCAGAGAATGACAGGAAAGCCGAAGTCAGAGAATGAGAATTCAAAAAAATCAAGTTCTGGAACACGAGTGCAAGATAAGTCGTTGCATACATATACACAACAGCCACCTTTGGCTTTGAAGTAACTGTAGTGAAAGCAGAAGGATAGCCTACAGAGAAGGGTTTGCCATCAGTTACCTCAGAGAGCCGAGTCTCAGTTTGGAAGAGAAGGACCTGGAAGGTCAACCTCACATAGCCTATGTGCAGACTGGCGGTCAGGTGAGTCTCCATGCCAAAAATTGGACTAGAGGGGTAGCCGGTGTTGCCCGGGCCAAAAAGGCGAGTACTCTGCTGGTGAACTCAAATGACCCAGATCTGATTTTTTTATCCCCCTAAAACCATCCTTGGGTCACCCTGGTTCAGAATATGTATGGGTCAGGGGGTTTCTGGCACTTGGTGTGGGGGTTCCTGAAGGACAAACAAAAAACAAACAACTAGCAGGGGCACCTGATCTTGCCAGGTCAAAAAAACAAACACTCTAATCCTATTTGTTCTAGTTCAATCTTTCTTTCTACTCCAGAAAGACCATGTAGTTCTTATACTTTAGAAGAGGGATTTTAAGAGGTCAAGGAACTTTCTCTTTCAGCTTTCGCAGACTAACACACAGTATTTGTGTGCACTTGTTTACTATTACCTGTGACTTCAAATGACCTCTGACTGGTGACCTCAAATGACCTTGGAGGTCAACCTCACATAGCTTGTGTATTAACTAGTGGCCATGAGAGTTTCCACACCAAAAATTGGCCTGCTGAGTATATAGGCGGCTGCATTTATGAAAAAACCCACCTTACCGTAAAAAAATTGCTACAGAAGGTTTCTCAACTGTTTATTGTAGTATCAAGTGTGCTTAACCCCTACACTGCGGGCATGTTTACCAATGTTTTGCGTGTGCCGTGGGGTTTTTCGGGCTCCGACAGACTCTCAAAAAATATTTGCCAAAAATCAGTTAATAGTCCTAGAATATTTAAATTAAATATGCTTATGGCACATACCTTCAGCTTTCTCCTGGAATGTTTGTTGAGCCTTCGTCAGTTACTGTAGGACTTGTGGAGACCTCTGAAGTTAGGTAACGAAGTCTCCACTTTACACTTCCCAACAACCCGTAATATGATTACCACAGCCAGATATTAACACTATAAACACTACTCTATGATTTTCAAGTAGATTGGGATCCATATTCAAAAAAAAAAAAAAAAAAACTGTAAAAGCAATGAAAATTACGAGCACGTCTGACCGTCGCACTTGCGCTAGTTTGCTCTTGGTACTCTGTCATTTATTATTCATAAAACCCCTCACACTTTATATTTCTATTGCTGTATAACACTTATATATATCTACAGTCTTTCTCCATAAGTTTCCTTCAGTAGTATTAGTTTATTGTCACTGTAGGGATTCAATTTCTTTCAGTAAAATACGTAGCATTCACTTTCTCGTCCTGTATACTAGCATTGAGAGTGAATGTCACTTTCACCTTCACTCTCATAACTCGTAGTATTCAGACATGCTAGAGTGAAACTTTCCATTTCATTACTCCTAGGGTATATACTCGTATTCTTATAATACTACTCATTTACATTTCTATTTACGTTCTCTATTTTATTTACGTTATTTACATTTCTATTTTATTTACACCGTGTTATGCACTGTCACTTGAAGTAACTTATAAAACTATTTTCCACTGTTCACGTATATTTACATTCATTACTTTCACTTGCTGTTTACACATTATTTACAATTCCACTTGCACTGTTTTACTCAATAAAAAGATCGTAGTCACTCTTTTATCAATTGTCAGCCCTTTACCTCTTTCCACACGAGGTTTAGTAGGGGGTAAAGGACACAGGGCCCTTTGCATGGGGGTGAAAAGTCCCTGAAGCTAGCAAGAGCGAACAGACGTACCTCCAGTTTGGAAGATGAGAGCAAACTGATAAGGGTGGGCCGGGGTGGTGGCCTACCTAGGGAAATTCATTACTGCCAACGTTAGCCTCTTGACACGGCTAATATATAGCAGTGAAATGATTGGCAGGAAATCTAGACAATACATTATAAATTAGGTAGTTCCAGGTGAATGTAAATATCACTTAGGCTTCTCCCTTCCCTCCTCATATGTATATTTATTACGAAAATAGATTATACGGCATATTTCAAGGGGAAATAAACAGCGAAAATTAGCGAACGAGTGCATGTGAGGTGTTGTCAGGTGATAATTAGCCAATTCCAGGTGTATGGCACTCTCACTTACCTTATTTCTTTCTTGTATATATTATTTGGTATAAGAATAGGGCACAAGGCTTATTTCGATGGATGAAATCAGTGAAAAATTCCAGGGAAGATTTACTTAGCGTAGCACGGCCGGGCAGGCGAGAGGATAGGGTAATGGAGGGGGGGTAGGGAGGGGAGTCAAGAACGGGGAGAAATGGCTAAATTGTCAACAATGGATGGGAGTACAGATGAGATTAGGAGTGCTGACTAGTGTTGGACATTGGCAGTACTGATAGATGATACAAGCCCCCACTTGGAAGCCCGGGTGAATTCAAAATAACATAGAATCACAAAAGCGATGCCCCGCGGTATGATCCCTTGCTCCCACGCATCACGAAAGTGACGCCCCGCGGTTAAGGGGTTAATGACATATCAAAAGTCTACCACAGTCTGACCACAAGAAAGGTCTAATTTTCAATATGGCGTCGAGTAGCCTCCAAATCCTAAAAATGCCCATTATTCCTTCATAATTCATCCTAAAAAGGTAATTTTTATGTATAACCCAATGTTTTAAGGATTTAGGAATCAAATTAGCATATTTAAATAATAGTAAAGTGATTACATATTTACAAAATCCAAGATGGCAAACCAATAATTGCCAATTGCAGATGAGTCCACCATCAAATTTGCCCAATGCCGAACCATTGATCCTGCTCTGCTATTCCAAAGAGTTCTGCTTTTGTCAAAAACCCGCGACCTTTCACTGGAAGAAGTAATGAGCTATGAGCTCAGCCCATTCCCTACAGCCCTGTTTGAAGCCAAAGAAATCTTTTGTAAAGCTGACAAGTCCCAACTAGCACATGCAGTTGCTGAGTATTCAAGCAAGAAATTAAAAGTAGCTGTCATGGATTCTGTGCCACTAACTGACTTTATGTTCTTGGCGGTGGCTCCCTGGTTCATCGCTTCCATGGAAAAAGGGTGACAGTTACGGTGCCATTGCACGCATGTATGCTGACTTTACCACACGCCATTACGGAAAAGCAACCGTAGTTTTTGATGGCTATAGTGAAGGTCCTTCCATCAAAGACAATATGCATCAGCGACGTGGGCAAAACACCCACCCGGTCATCAGCTTCAATGCAAAAACTGAATTTGTGGGAAGAAAGGATGATTTCCTTTCCAGATCTTGCAACAAACAGGGACTTATTGATCTTGTAACTGAGGAACCAAAGAAGAAGGGCTGCAATGTTATCAATGCCTTAGGGGATGCAGACATGGAGATTGTCAAGGCTGCAGTCAGGGTGTCACAACATCAACCCACGACCCTAATAGGGGAGGATACAGACCTGCTCATTCTTCTCCTCTATTGTGCTGAAGCAAACAATAGAGGTCTCTATTTTCGTTTGGACAAGTCCACAGTTCCCAAGGTGTACAATATCAGTGAGATGAAACAAATCCTGGGTAATGATATGTGTTCTCAGTTGCTGTTTATCCATGCCTTCACAGGATGTGATGCAACTTCCCGCATTATCAGTGTTGGCAAAAAGTCAGCATTTCAGAAACTTGTGAATGATGAATCGACCATTCATACTTGTGCGAATGCATTTCTGCTCCCAAATCAAGCAAACAGTGTCACAGAGGACCTTGGGAGCAAGGCGATGGCAGTTCTATTTGGTGGCAAGAGTACTGATTCACTTGCCTCTTTGTGCTACAATCTTTGGATCAAGAAAATTGTCTCCGCCAAGTCATTTGTTACCCCAGAACGTCTTCCTCTTACCAAGTCCTCAACAAAATATCATAGCTTTAGAGTGTATTGCCAGATCATGGTGTGGACTGGAAAGGAGAGTGACATGAATGCAGTGGATTAGGGATGGAAACTGGAGAACAATCAGTTTGTGCCAGTTATGACGAAGAAAACTGCTGTGCCAGAAAGCCTCCTACAGATGGTCCACTGTAATTGTAAAACTGCCTGCCGAACACGTTGTAGTTGCAGAGGATATGGACTACCATGCACACCCGCTTGTGGACAATGTCAAATCGAAAACTGTCAGAACCCACATAATCAACCATCGCAGGAGGAAGAGTGTGACTATGACTATTTGTAAACCTGGTTCAGATCAAAGGCATATTTCAGAAATATATATCATGAGATTTGTAATAACTTTTTACCAATAATCAGTACACTATGTTAAATATGCTAACTAGTTTTCTAGATACCCAAAACAAGGGGTCAGGCACCAGAATAACCTGTTTAGGCTGAACAATGATGGAGCCATTGGCATTCTTATAGTTTGGCGAGCATACTGGTCTGCCATCTTGGATTCTGTAATTTTGTAATCACTTCGCTATTATTTAAACATGCTCAATAGATTCCTAGATCCCCAAAATATGGGGTTAGACACTGAAATTACTTGTCTAGGATGAATAATGAAGGAGTAATGGGCATTTTCATAGTTTGGTAGCTATATTGGTCCTTCATCTTAGATTATGTAATTATATAACCACTTCACTATAATTTTGATATGCTGAGTTCCCTGATCCCCAAAACATGGGGTTAAACACCAAAATTACCTGTCTAGCATGAATAATGAAAGAGTAACAGACGTTTTAAGGATTTAGTGGCTAACTTTGACGCCATCTTAAAAACTAGACCTTCCTCATTGTTAAACTGTGGTAGACTTTGAATATGTTATTAAGCACATCTGATACTACAATAAACAGTTAAGAAACCTTTTGTAGCAATTTTTTTTGGGTCAAACCATATTATCAGCCTACTAATAGTCATTTGAGCGTGTATTACCAGTGACCTCGTGACCTCTCACTGGTGACCTCAAATGGCCTCGGTCAACCTCACATATCTTATGTCCAAACTTGGCGTCGTGTGAGTTTCCATGCCAATAATTGGGCTGCTTGGGTCCAGTAGTTTGAGTGTGTATTACCAGTGACCTCAAATGACCTCGGTCAACCTCACATAGACTATGTCCGACCTGAAGGTCATATGAGTCTCCATGCTAAATAATGGGCTGCAGGGGTACCCGGTGTTGCCCGGGCCAAAACGGCAAACACTCCACCAGTGATCTCAAATGACCCAGATCTGAATTCTGACCCCCTTAAAACCATCCTTGGGTCCCCCTGATTCAGAGTATATATGGGTCTCGGGGTCTCTGACCCCTGGTTTTGGCGTGATTGAAGGACAAACAAATAAACAAACAATGCAGCTCTTTTATAATATACGGGATATATATATATATATATATATATATATATATATATATATATATATATATATATATATATATGTATGTATGTATGTATGTATGTATACACTGGGACAGACTGACACAGGCAAACAGACATGCAGGAGGATCATCTTTCCCTTTCGGTTCTGAAAGTACCTGATTCACATTGAGGAGTATTTCAGTTCAATTCATTGTCAGACTGGCTTCATTGTTTTGGCCACAAACTCCCATGAGCTGCCAACGCTCACTTGATAAATCAATTGGTCACCTCTTCCTGGTTCACACAGTCGCTTGCTTCCGAATATCTCTTCCATGATAATTATTAGTGAACAGTACATGACTTCTGCAATAATGTAATCAAAATTATACCAGTTTTCTAGACATCTATCTATCTATCTATTGCCAAACGCCTCAATCCCGTTTGGGGTGGCCACAAACAAATCGCCTCCAAGTCGCCCTGTCCCCCGCCATTTCACTGCCCTGCTCCCAACTCACACACCCCTCTCACATATACCTATCCACCCCATCCCTCCATCTCATCCTCGGCCTCCCCCTCCCTCTTCCCCCCTCTACCTCACTCACATACACTCTCTTCATCAGTCTTTCACCCTCCATCCTCTCCACATGGCCAAACCACCTCAGTGTGTTCCTCATAACACTTCCTATCACATCCACATCAACACCACAACGCTCCTTTATATCCTCATTCATCAGCCTGTCTCTCCATGTGACTCCACAGCCTCCTCTTAAATAACTCATTTCCACTGCTCTCACTCTTGACTTGTGTCCTTCCAACAACGTCCAAGCTTCACTTCCGTACGTTAGAGTTGGTATCACAATACTGTCATGTAGTAACTTTTTCACTTCCATGCTCACTTCCCTGTTTCTTATCACTGCTTTCAAAGAACCAGTAACCTTTCTTCCCTGCTGTACCCTTTCAAACACTTCACCCTCCAAACCTCCATCCTTACTCATCACACTACCCAAGTACTTAAAAGTACTCACATTTTCCAATTCCTCACCTCGCTGTACATTCACTGACTTCACCGCTCTCAAAGACCATCACTTTACTCTTCCCTACATTCACCTTTAGAGTCCGTTTCTTACACACTCTCCCAAACTCATCCACCAAGCCTTGCAGCTCCCCTTCATCTTCACTCAACAACACAGTATCATCTGCAAACAACAGTACAGGGAGTTTCCAAACACTATCCTCTCTCACCAGGGCCACTCCAACATCCACTACCCTACCTTGTACCTCTTTTATTACCCCATCCATGTACAGATTGAACAACCATGAAGACATGACACATCCCTGTTTCAAACCAACTTTCAAAGAGAAAAATTCACTTAGTTCACCATCCACACTCACTGCAGCCTTCGCACCATCGTACATACACTTCACAGCATTCAACAACTTCCCATCTACTCCATATATTCTTAACACTTTCCACAATCCTTGTCTATCCACCCTGTCATATGCTTTCTCCAAATCCATGAAAGCCGCATACAACTTCTTTCCCTTCTCTAGAAACTTTTCCACTAAAGATCTAAGAATGAATATCTGATCTACACAACCTCTTCCCTTCCTAAAGCCTCCCTGTTCTTCTCCAACTAATTTCTCTGTTCTTTCTCTAACTCTGTCAATAAGTATCCTACCATACACTTTTCCTGTTATACTAAGAAGACAAATGCTCCTATGATTACCACACACTTCTTTTTCCCCTTTTCCTTTGTACAAGGGAATAATTATACCTGACTTCCAATCCTCCGGGACTCTACCTTCCTCCCAGGCCAATCTGTAGATCTTCCACATCCATTCTACTACTATCTCTCCCCCATGCTTCAGCATTTCATCACACACTCCATCAATTCCTGGGTCTTTCCCCGATTTAACTTTCTTCATTGCTCCCACAACTTCTATCCTACCGATTTCTTCCTGTCTTCTCACCTCCCTCCTTCTCCCAGCCATTCCCCAGCCACTTATACTCGCATTACTTCCATCCTCTACGTTCAACAATTCTTTTAAAGTGTTCTGACCATCTGCTCACTTTTTCTCCCTTCTCCACTAGTAATCTACCATTTTTATCTTTCACTCCCCTGTTAACTTCACTTCCACCCTGTTTTACTCTTTTCACCTCTCTCCAGAACATTTTCTTACATTTCCTGCACTTGACACTCAAATTCCTTCCAAATTCCTCATCCACTCTCTTCTTACTCTCTCCTACTAATCTTTTCACCTCTCTCTTTCTTTCTACATACAACTCTCTCTTCCGCCTCTCAACTTCTTCCACGCTTCTATTTCTCATCCATTCATTGTATGCTTTCTTCTTTTGTGCCACAGCCTGTTTAACCTCTTGAGTCCACCACGCTGTTCCTTGCACCCCCCTCCGTCTTCTCTTCCTTCCACACACCACATCACATGCTGCACATATTTGTTCTGTAATTATCCTACACACACCTTCCACGTCTCCCATCTGCTCCAATTCATATTTGCCCAATCGTTCCTCCACTTCTCTCTTATACTCTGCTTTTTTCTCATCCTCTTGTAACCTTTCCACTCTCCTTGCAACTACTCCTTCCTCTCGTCTTTCCATTCTTCTATTCCTCCATCTTACTTGAATTCTAATTCTGGCCACCACCAAGTAGTGGTCAGAAAGTCCACTCCCCCAACCTCTATAAACTCTTGGATCCATTACACATCTTCGCATCCTTTCATCCACACACACATAATCAATCATTGCCTTCCTTTCATTCAGTTCACCACCCACCCTTCTCATCACTCGCCATGTATACCTGTGGATCATTTTATGCCTGAAGAGGGTATTGGCTATCACCAACCCCCTCCCAGCACAAATTTCCACTAACGCACTCCCATTCTCATCTATCTCAGCAGGCACACCCCACTCACCAACTATTCCATCCACCTTCACATTCCCAACTTTACCATTCATATCACCGATCAAAAACACTCTCTCATTCCTTCCAAACTTTTCCATGCACACTTCTACATTTGTCCAGAACTCTTCTCTCACTCTTCTAGCACGATCTTTCGTTGGCGCATACACATACACAATCGCCCACATTTGTATTCCAACTTTAACTTTACCCACACAATCCTTGACCCAACTGATCCATAATGTCTTATGCTCCTCCTCCATCTTTTACTCACAACTATACATACTCCTTCCTTTGCCCTCTCATTCTCACCTACTGCACATATACCGCATCCATACTCCCATTCTCTCACACTTTCTCCTCCCCATTTTGTTTCAGTTATTCCACATACATCCACTTTCGCACCCTCAAGCACCTGGACAATCTCTCTCTCTTTCACCTCATCATTCGCTCCCCTTACATTCCAAGTTCCAATTACCATGTCCTTTGTCCGGTCCTTGGTCGTCATTGTTTGGTCAGTCCTTGTCCGAGGCTTGTTGTTTGTTTTTTTGCTAGTTGTTTTCCGGGGAGGGGCACTAACCCTCCGCCAACCCTTTTAGTCGCCTTTTACGACAAGCAGGGATACTGGGGGAGTATTCTTGAAAAAAACCCCTACCCCCAGGGGGGTACTAAAATACACAAAACGATAAATGGTGCGAAAGTATTCATAATATAACAAGCCTCGCTGCATGTATATTTTGAAACGTCCATCACGTATTCAAACAGATTAATGCTGCATCAGGCAAATGCTGAAGGGAATGTACAGAATACTTACGAAAAATGTATAATTTTCAAGACCGGAAACATAGGAAGATGAAACCGCCTGCCAAAACTGGGGGCACTGAATAGGCCTAACTCGTGGTGTGCGAGGTTGGTGCAGACGATCTTAAATTGATCTGTACAAATATTTTGCATTCAAACGGCTTTACATTCCTTTTGTATATATATATATATATATATATATATATATATATATATATATATATATATATATATATATATATATATATATATATATATATATATATATAAACAGTACATATGAATGTAAATTTTTCACATATTGATATAGTAAGGAAAGAGTATTCAGTCAGAGTGATTAATTGATGTTTGAGCGGAGAAAAATATTCCTCCTGGAATGAAATGGTATGTTATTGTTTCCAGTACCAACCTCGCCAGCTAGGTAGCAGACGACACTGCTAAAGTCCCTCAATCTTGGGACGAAAGCGTCATTGCGTACCATCTCCACCTGAAGTCTACTAACATCTTGCAATCATTATTACTTTATATTTGTTTCATATATAATGTAGATATATAAATATGAATTTTTCATTTCATTCATATAATGAGAGCATGAACATCATGGACTGAGCAAAGAACAAGGTTGGCCCGGGATATGCGACAGTATGCTAATGTACTTTAGTGATTTCCATATACTTATCATAATGAAGCCTCTTTTCCTCACTGTAATTAGTAAATATGTTAATATTTTATTTGTGATACTTGAAGCACATAAAGTAGTTTAGTTATTTTTTTTATTTATTTTTTTTTTTATTTTTTTTTTTTTAATAATAATCATGGCGGCGCAACTGCCAGGGTCATATGCCGCCGTATAACAAAGAAGTAAAAAGTAAAAACAAAAAACAGAGGATAAACCACACAATCAAAAAGGAGAAATTCTAAATATCCTTAAAAAGTCCTGCCTCCTTCACAAACGAGAGGGTTGCCCCTCCCAAGGCACAGGCATCCTCCCCAAGCACAGAGGAAAGATGATACACACCACCATCCGTTTGGTGGTCAGAGAGGAATCGACGACGGAAATCCTCAAGACTAGGGCACTCCACCAACAGGTGCCGAACAGTCAAGGGAACCAGACAGTCATCACAGAATGGAGGAGGAGCCCTTTCCATTAAAAAGCCATGAGAGAAACGGGTGTGGCCAATGCGGAGGCGGCACAAAGCAGTCTCCCATTGACGAGGGAAGCCCTGGTAACTGAATGAGCCCACCTTCTGGCAAATCGAGCGCAACTTATTGGCACCTACAGCATCCCAATGCTCCTGCCAACAGCACCAAACTCTGGAGGCAATACAGGAGCGCATATCTGCAGCAGGCAGACGATACAGAGGAGACTGTGCAAGAGGGGGACGAGCCGCTGCCGCCTTGGCCAGCTGATCAGCTCGTTCATTCCCTGCCACTCCTACATGAGCTGGAACCCAACAGAAATCCACACGACGTCCACGACGCCCTAAAAGGAAAAGCCACTCCAAAATGGATAAAACCAAAGGATGAGAGGGATTAAAAGACTCCATTGCAGAAAGAGCACTTCGTGAGTCACTAAAAACAGTAAAAGCAGTGTGGGGGAGAGTGAAGAGAATCTGAAGGGCAAATAAAATAGCAGTCAGCTCAGCCGTAAAAACAGAAGCAGTCATAGGGAGGCTCCCACCTCGACAGAAGGTGGGAAACACCACACCAAAGCCCACACCCGCATCAGACTTGGATCCATCAGTATAAACTGGTATGGAGTCCCCATGAGAAGAGGCATGCTCTAAAAACAGAGAAAATAAAACCTGAGACGGAAGGGAGGCCTTACTGGATGAGATGAAACGACAAAATGTCACCCTGGGGAGAAGCCAGTAGCCCACCCTCGGGACACGGTGGGGAGTGATCGGCACAGAAGGAACAGAGAAGCTAGACATAAAACCAAAGGGCTTTGGAAAGGATGGCCGAGTGGCAAAAATAGGTGACCGAGAATCTTGAGAGACCTTGACAAAGGACACAGAGTCTGGGAGACGAGATAAGCGATACCAACATCTCATCAAAAGGGAAGAACGGAGGAAGTCTAGAGGAAGGACACCAGCATCAGCCAACAAACTCGAAATCGGGGAAGATCGGAATGCCCCAGTGGCGAGACGAACACCAGCATGATGTATGGAATCTAAACTACGAAGCCGGGCTTCTGAGGCAGAAGAATAAACTTCACATCCATAATGAAGTTTGGATAAAATCAGAGACTGATGCAAGAGGAGGAGGGTCTTGCGATCAGCTCCCCAGTATGTGTGCGCTAAAACTTTCAAGAGACCCAATGCTCTGAGACACTCAGCTTTTACGTACCTCAGGTGAGGGACCCAAGTCAACCGGCTGTCAAAAATCAGCCCTAAAAACCGGGTTTCCTTTAAACACGAAATACGACGCCCGTCTAAAAAAAGGTTTGGGTCAGGGTGGACTCCACGAATGGCAAAAATGCATGGCAACGGTCTTCTTGAAGGAAAATCGAAAACCTCGGTCATCAGCCCATCTAGAGACACGGTTGAGAGCCATCTGCATCCTCCTTTCTGCCATTGACATCCGTGAGGCAGTGACAGAGATTGATAAATCGTCAACATAGAGAGAGCCACGAACACCATCAGGGAGCACAGAAATAACGCTGTTAATTGCCACTGCGAAAGGGTAACACTTAGTATGCTCCCTTGTGGCACACCATCCTCAAGGGGATGTGCAGTAGACAGCTCACTCCCAACTCGGACTCGAATAATCCGATTAGATAAAAACTCCCGGATAAAGAGGGAGTCGCCCACGGAGACCAAACTCATAAAGTGATTGTAATATACCATGACGCCAGGAAGTGTCGTACGCCTTCTCCAAATCGAAGAACACTGTGATATGATGCTGGTTAGTTGTAAAAGCCTGGCAGATGGAAGATTCTAAAGAAAGGAGAGCATCTGTGGTCGACCGCATCTTCCGAAACCCACACTGGACTGGAGACAAGTAACCACCCTTCTCTAAGTACCACATGAGCCGACTATTCACCATTTTTTCAAGGACCTTACAAAGGCAAGATGTCAGCGAGATTGGGCGATAATTAGTGGCCTGCAAGTGATCCTTACCTGGGTTAGGGATGGGGAGAACCACAGCAACACCCCATGAGGTCGGAAACCCACCAGTGCACCAAATTCTGTTATACAGTGACAACAGAAAATGAAGGGCTGCATCAGGCAAGTGGTGTAAGAAGGCATATGGGACATCATCCAAGCCTGGAGACGAGTCGCGACACTGTGACAATGCCGTCTGAAGTTCAGAAGCAGAAAAAGCAACATTATACGACTCCTCTGCAGTAGATGGAAAACTAATGCCCAAGGATTCCAGGTGCCGTCGGCGCGTGCCGACGGGGATGAGGTGTCCTTCCTAGAGACATTAGCAAAATGAGCGGCAAATATCTCGGCAACAGACGAAGAATGAGCCACCACCACACCTGCACGAGATAAAACAGGAGGAGAGGGAACGGGAAATTTCCTGAAATCTTCCTCACCCGTTTCCACACTTTCGTGAGAGGAGTCTGTGAAGAAATTGAAGAAACAAATGACGCCCAAGACTTCCTCCTAGCCTCCTTCATAACCCGCCGGGCATGAGCTCGGGCCCTCCTATATGCCACTAAGTAGCCAGGGTCACCTCGGTGACGACGAAGTCGGGAGAAAGCAGCACGTTTAGGCCCGAACAGCAGAAGCACACTCATTGGTCCACCAGGGAACTGGACGGCGAGGAAAGTGACCAGCTGTTCTCGGAATACTCTGCAGTGCCGCCGAGTAAAGTAAGTCTGTGAAATAATCAACAGCAGCATCAGTGCTGACAAAATCCTCCACACATCGGCTGGGGAACACAGCTCCTCAAAAACCGGCCAGACTGCCCTATCCAAGCGCCAACGGGGAAGACGACTCCGAGGCTCGCTTTGTGTCGATCTTAATAAAATAGGGAAGTGGTCACTGCCATGTAAGTCTGGTAACACAGCCCATGTAAAATTCAGGGCTATCCTGCAGAGCACAGAGACAAATCAATAGCAGTAAAAATACCCGTTTGACTATGGAAGTAAGTAACTTCACCAGAATTTAAAATGTACAGATCCACATCCTCCACAATGGAGGCTAACATAGTACCTCTAGAGTCAGCTGTGGAGCCACCCCACAAGGGATGATGACTGTTCATGTCACCCAGCAAGAAATAGGGTGAGGGAAGTGCACGAATAAGATTTTCAAGATCAACCCCTCTGAATAATGGCACTAGGAGGAGAGGTACAAAAGAGCACACAGTATAATGACGGGGAAGGAAAATCTGGAGAGCAACAGCCTGCAGTGGAGTGTTAAGATTCACAGCAGTGAAAGGTATGTCACTGCGTACTAGAATAGCCACACCCCCACCATGACCCTGTCCAGGAAGAGGATCTGAATAAAAAACCTGGTAACCAGGTGGACTGGGAGGTGCAGCATCACCAACCATTGTCTCTTGTAGGCAAACACACACAGGTGAATACTCAGCCAGAAGCCAACGGAGTTCCTCCCAGTTGGCTCGTAAACCACGGCAGTTCCATTGAATAATATTAGCCATTAAAACTATTGAAATAAAAAGGGGCAGGGGAGAGGGACAAACAGAAAACCATAAAAAAAAAAAAATACTAAAAATATTAAAATGGAGGAACTATATACCCAAAAGAAAGGGTCACTTAGTGGAAACCACTGAGCGACCCTGGGAGACAATCTTCTTGGGAATGCGGATACGCCCACGAAGGGCCTTGTCACGGGCAGCAGCATGGCTAGAACGAGGGCCTGGGGTCTGCGAAGTGTTGGGAGACTTCACAGACACCCGTCGCTGCCCAGCAGGAGAGGAAGAGCTACTCCGAACCCTGCCCGGGGCCCCCAGTGAACCAAGAGGTCGAGCAGGAGGGATTGAAGTAGTTTAGTTAATCGACTTTTAATGTATTTAATTACGTTGTCATGTGAGAATTGGCAACTTCTGAAAGCTTGTGGCCAAGGCAGTTTGCTGCCAAGGATAACGTGTCCATCATCCAAGTTATGCCTTGCATCCTTAGACAGGGGATTGGCTGTGGGTGATACGAACACGTCCTCTCTGCTGCAATAGTTATTACATTTACCTGAGGCAGAGTCCGTCGCATTGATTATATGTTGCTTCTCCAAGAATATTTATGTACTGCAATTGTGGAGATATACTGCATTGTAGGGGTTAATGAAGGCATTAATAAACCTTTTTTTCTATGGAGAAGTATTTAAGCGCATAAAATAAATTGACTGAGCATGAAAACCAAAATATAATATGCCTAATGCAATGAATTGGTTAAAGGCATTTTTAAAGTGGTGGTGTTGTTTGTCCTCTGATGCTCAAACCCCAAAGAAAAAAATAAGATAACTGAGAGTTAAATTCAAGGTCCGATCATTCCGAGATGCCTGGACACACGGCGTTTAAAAGACTGGATTAAGAGGGCGTAGGAAATATAGACAGAGGAAAAAAGTTCCAGAGCTGACTTATTCCATACATGAAGGACTGGCAGCAATGGTTAATGCTTGCATTAAAGAGGTGGTCAGAAAAGTGTTGTGGGTTTGTTGTTAGACAGGTGTTACACGTCCGATGTAGTGGTGGAGAGATGCAAACACACAATTCAGAGGAGCAGTGACCATTGAAGTAGGAGTTGAAAGATATAATAATGCAACAGTGTGGCGAAGAGATATTGGCTGAAGCTAGCCAGTGAGAGGAGGAGAGTTAATGAGATGAAAAGCCTTTGGCTCTACCTTTTTGAGAAGAGCTGTATGTGGGGAGCCTCCCCACACATGAGTTGCATTCTCCAAGGGGGAGTATAAATCTCGTGTATAAAATCAACAACTGTGCAGGGATAAAGAACGCATAAGTCGGATTACCACACCAAATCTCTTAGAAGTATATTTTACATGAGAGGTACACAGGAAGGCCAAGAGGAGAATCGACTAGGCCAGCATGGTGCAGCTAGGCAGCAAATTACTATAGAGTTTTTAACTCCCTCTTATACCATACCAATATTGCAACTTAAAAATCACTATATCATCAACATTGTGAGGCATGTTGAGCGGATGGGTCCAATAGAGAGGAGAGGAGAACGAAATGAGTGGGTGGGTTGGGTGGATGCAATGTGGGTGGGTTAATGGATAATGAGAAAATACGACTGTGGGGATTAGTTCCATGGCTAAATAGGTCTTTGGAAAAATTCGGTCAATGTGGAAGATATCCTTGATGAAATGAGCCCAAGAGAGAGCATAGGTGCATTGGGTAAAATGGGACATCGGAGGTTGTCTCCCACAGGAGGGTAGCGTTCCACAGTTCAGGCAATGCCAGTAAGCACGGTCATCGGCTTTTACCCGGGCAGTGCTCAGAGCCATTCTAATATAAGATAAAGGGCATCAGACGAGAACTTGGTACTTGAACTTTACTAAATATTCTTGACCCAAGAAGTTACTAACGTTGATCTCAGTGAGCGTTGAGATTTGATGAGCATACTTGTTTGCAAACTATTGTAATGCTTTTGATACGTTGTCTTTTTTATTGAAAACCAACATCAGCTGCTGAAGGGTTTACACAAAGGATGTGTCTTCGTTTTAGCATATGGCTTGCAATGAAGCAAAACCGCCACTGAGAAAGCTCCTTGTATGAAAGTAATGCGACATTTTTTTTTATTATTTTACTCCTTAAGATTGCCACACATGAACTGTTCCTGCTTTTCTCAGTAGAAGAAGTTCCTGTGTCTCGGCCTCAGAACACAGCTACCCTATAACACTTGAGGTTTCTTTGATGCTGTATCTTCTCTGACTGTGGCATTATTGTCAGGTTCTCCTATGGAAAACAAATCGGGGTATGCCTACTGCACCAGTCTCAATTAGCATTTTAGGAACCTGGAGTTAAGTTGAAAGATATGCATTGATGTCAAAAGCCCGTATACTGCAGATGGTCCATAGAGCAGCCGGTTGATTATCAACGATGGCAGCAGAAGAGCTGAGGTTTTCATGGATAGGAAATGTAGGAATGGTACAAGTAGCTGTACAGTGGTCTGGACAACAGGTACGAATGAGGATGGTAACAGAATCACTGGGAAGAGAGGTTGTGTGAGTCACTGAAACGGAACTGCGGTGGAATCAACATTTTCCATTTTAACTGCACTCACTTTCCCGTGACACTGCCCTTGCCCCCCCCCACACACACACACAGCAAAAAAAAAAAAAAAAAAAATCCATAAAGCGAGTTTACTAATGGTTTAAGAATTTTATTGTGTTTGCTGTTTGGGTACTTTTAATGGTTCCAAAAATATTTACTACTGTCAGTTCGTCGTTCGTACATTACCATTAATCATTATGAATGGTCACCTTTTCCTGTTCATCAAATGAAACAGCTTATCAAATTCAGACATTATATCATCAATATTAATTATTACAAGAACATATTAAGAAAAGTGCTTTACAAATATAGCAGCGGTGAGGAATATGATTCGCAGAGTAACTCATAAGTCATATGTCACCAGCGAGGTCACAAAAATAGTTTAGTAAAAAAATTCATAAATTCTAGGTTGGCGTTGTAAGTCCACATTTACATGATTTTATAGGAAAACAAATCATTTACGGTATTTTGTGATACATTTTAATTTCCAAGTTGAACACAGAACAACTTCTGTAAAGTCTTCACTGAATTAATTATATATTTATTTTCAATGCACTGTGTTAAACTTGATAATCCCTTCATGATGAAACGAGGTTTCTGAGTAGATTTATTATACTAACAGCAATTGTCTTACGTTGTTTTACACGATGATGAGAGAATTTTCAAACAAGATATTTTCTGGTTCTTGACAAATGGCAACTGCAACAAAAGGCTTCCCATTCTATGGTCGAGTCAGTTATGACATTGGAAGTCGACTTATGAAAATAATGAACTATGTCTACCCTCATATCTCATTTAAGTTTGTTTTTGCGAATAATTTTGCTCTAGGTACATTTTAAAGATGTAGTGATAATATATCAAAGCCACTGTGTTCAATCAAGATTTATTTGTTCAACCTTTCTCGCTGTACAGCTAGATACATTGGGAGATCAGTTAGGAACCTCAAAATCTGAGTGTCCGAGCACGAGGGTTTGTTTCATAAAACATCTTTGTCACTGTCAAATCCAACTCCGTCAGAGATCAAGAATCATTGTTTTGGTATAAGTCATACTTGCAATATGGATTAATTCATAATTCTACATAGCGGTCATTTCAGAAAACATTTGTGAATAACAGAGGTTCTTTATATCCATAAATTAAAACCTACAACAAATAACTATGCATCCTCTACGAAGCTATACACCTTAAGATTACATTTTATTGTTCTGTGGTTTCGTACTAGCTTTACGATACCTAGTTTTACTCCCTGGAAGTAGTCTGCTTGTTTTCATAGAAACTTCAAGAATCCATACCTTAGTTTTGCAAGACTTTTTTGTTAATAGAATTCAGTCGTCGATACAGACCCTCCTTGCTGACATAACCTTTTCTTTGTAAATGATATTGTGATATTCAAAAAATGTTTTTTGGTGTTATCTTTGTAATCTTTTTTTTTTTTACCTTTAAGTCTGATGATGGGACGTATTCTCACGAAACTAGTCACCTTTACTATATATTAATAACATATCCTTTTCTTTGTAAATGATACTGTGATTATCAAACAATGTTTTTTGGTGTTATCTTAGTAATCTGTAAGTGTGTGTGTGTGTGTGTGTGTGTGTGTGTGTGTGTGTGTGTGTGTGTGTGTGTGTGTGTGTGTGTGTGTGTGTGTGTGTGTGTGTGTGTGTGTGTGTGTGTGTTTACCTTTAGGTCTGATGATGGGACATAATCACACGAAACTAGTCACCTTTAACAAATATGAAGAGGACCATCATCTTTTCTTGGCACCTGTATGCTGTGGAAAGTATATATATATGTAGTCTAACTTGGCCTGCTGAAAACTAATCCATTTTTTCAACTCTGAATACCTAGGACTTATTGCAAATTTCATGCTCTTCACTACCTCCTTAAATAGTCTCATACCCAAAATTTATGGCATGCAACAGTGATCCAAAACTTAAAAAAAGGTCTTTCACTGAAGTTAGCTTCTTACTTTTACTTACTTTGAAATCTTGGTCTTTGATAGTGGCGAGAGGAAGGGTGGATGGAGGTGAGATGATAGTTGGAAGACTTGAGGCAGAAGCACAACTGGGAACCTTCTGCGCTATATAATACACCGAATCAACCTCACTCAGCAACTGAAAGGTTAAGAGTATGTAAGTACGTATCTCCTATAATTAGCAACAAAAGTTCCTTTTTGTATCCAATAATGAAAATCATATAGGCCCTATTACCTGAGTGTAAAGAAGAAACTCTACCTGTTAACAATGGGTTTCCTCTAACCAATCACTCAGTTTGCAAGACCTTATCTTGTGTGCTTATTTTTTAGTACAAAATATAAAAACTACTGTTCTTGGTGGAAAAGGAATGAACTCCCGCCTGCGAATATGCAGTCCATTTCATAATGGTCCGTGGAATGGCTATTCTGGCAAGACTCAGGTCATGTGATCGACTTTTCTGGAAAATTTCTTGGTCTTTAGCACACTCCAAATTATGCTTAACAACATTATTTTCTTTTTAATTTGTTGATGTTTCTGTGTGATGGTCCGTTCGACTACTATTGAGGCTCGACGCAGGTACGTGGTCGATTATTTTCTTCTACACCAAACCCTCATTCAGCCCTGGTTTCCATAGATTTCCTTACTCTGCATCTTTCACAAATCACATTAAACCTTATCCTATCGAATCTCCTCACTAAACATGCATTGCACAACAGATCCATTCCCATTGCTCTTATTCTTGATTTATTTTATTTCATGCCACACAATAGTATCACATCTGTATATTTGAGTAGGTACTAAAAATCCTTCATTCAAGCCTTTTGAAGCTGCCACACTCAGACCTCTGCTTCTTATCAAAGCCTTCATAGCACCAGCCACTTTCTTTCTTTGTGCCTCCCTCCTTTCAGATATCTGGTAACTAAATGCCTGGTGACCAACTGTCTGCACACCAGCAGAGAGATTGGATGGAGTGGTATGAGGGATTTGGTGTGAGCTGGAGAGAAAGCTGATCAACGACTGAGGACATGGTGACATGGCGGAGATTTGTTTCCAGCCATCTGTTCCAGGATTAAGACGTCTGGAAATAGACAAATAGCTCGATCATTTATTATTTAACAATTTCAGATCAAGCTTTCACCCATGTTTCCCTGCTGCATTGTTTTTTAAAGCCAATGTTTTTAAATCCATGATATATTTTTAAAATAGTATCTGTTCGTATAAACGCCTGTTCACTAACAAAAAAAAGGCAGAGTGCCAGAAGTCTTCTGTGGTATCCCAATTCTCTGGTGCACAGATCAGTGTGGTTGTCCGTGTCTGGATTCTCTCAAGCCTCGTGATATCATTTTTCAAAGTCAAAGACTAAACTCCACAAGATGTCTGTTCAGAGAGGGGGTATATATATTTTTGCTGTACTTAAAATACCTCTTATAGTGTAGAATTCTCTGTACTTTTTAATTAAAAGGAATTAGAAAAATTGCGGCCGGTAATAAGAATATAGATGACTGGCTGATGCTGTGGACTGTGCTGTGCACAGATGAAAAGGAAATTATATATATATATATATATATATATATATATATATATATATATATATATATATATATATATATATATATATATATATATATATATATATATATATATACACACTGCATAGTACGAGATCTGAATGGATTTGAAGGCAGATCGTATAGTTCCGCGAGAAAAGGATAACAATATAAAACTAGTAAAGAATGAAAACTAGAGTAACTGCTACACTGGTTTATGTAACTCTTGGACATGAACTAGACAACAGGCCACGGCCAAGTTGCAAGGTATTCCATGTTGATCCTGACGCAAGTGGATGCACTTTTTATTGATCAAGCAACTTGGCAACTTGTCCCATTCATTCTGTCCTTAGGAGGCAACTTGTCCCTCTGTGGGCTGGATAAAACTAAGCTTAGATAGCAGTTGGTTCTTCTTTAAATATAAAACACAGATGCTGACCTGCTTGGTCACATGGCTATCCAGATCTTCATTTAAACCTGCGTTAGGATCTGGGGATGCAGGGTGTGTGTCTTCCATTGGCATGTGGAGCGAAGTCCATGTTGTTTTGCCTTCCTCATTACAGACTAACATTCTGTCCTAGGTCGGTGCTCCACATTTCATGCGACACGGTACACTGCTGTGTCTCGGATGAACTGCTGATGTTCTCCGGCACATTGACAATATACAATAAATGTAATAAAATGTCTTAGATTGGGGAATTTTCCATCCACGATCCCTCTGTTATCCAAGGATGTAGGCTACTGTCCAGTGTATTGAAAAAAAATAAAAAAAAATCTATCCATCATTCATTAGTCATTCAGGTCTCTAGGCTTCTGCTCCCAGGGGCTTGAGATTAGGCTAGCATGTCGCCCAGACGTTTACTGCAAGCGACACCGGTCACATACTCTATCGAACACAAAAGTCCATTCCCTCCGTGAACCACATTATAAATTTAGTAATCAAAACAAGTAGAAAAGTTGCCTTAATTGGCCAACAGATGTCTCAGACAGTATGAAGAGGGGGGAGTTGGTGGTGGGGTCTGGTGGGGGATTAAGTGAGAGAAATTTGGGGACGGTAAATTAAATGGTAATCTGATAAAGACTATGATGATGATGCGACAATGTTACATATCTTGAAATTTCAGCGACAGCAATTGTAAAGAAGTCCTGATAAGAAAATAAGTAACTGAAGGAGCTACAGTATAACAGTAGTGAAGAGTGACTGCCAGCGGAGTCAGTAATAATGGTTGCTACTGGTGGTGATGCACCTGCGCTATTAAATAAAATTCACAAGTTATGTACAGTGTTGGCTGCCTACCAAGTGTAAAAATGATCAGTGATAGAAATAAATTATTCATAATTCTCTTCTCAGTAGATGTGATGTGGTTGTATGAGATGTGTTTTTTTTTTTTTTTTTTTTTTTTTAATGCGAGGAAGAAGGAACCAAAGGCCATGAGCCCGCAGTAACAGTTCCCTCCAAGAGAAAAACAAAATACAATAGAGAGCCAAATTCAAGATCCGATCATTTTTGAGATGCCTGGACACACTACGTTTCAAAGACTGGAGATTACAGGAGAGTACAGACAGAGGGAGACAGTTCCAGAGCTTACCCGTTGCATAATTGAAAGACTGGGAGTAACGGTTAACTCTTTCATTAGAGAGTTGGACAGAAAAGGGATGAGAGTTTGCTGCCAGACGGGTGCTACGCACCCGTCGTAGAGGTGGAGGAATGCAAGCAGACAGTTCAGAGGAGCAGTGACCATTAAAGTAGCGATAGAAAAGAGATGAAGATGCAACAGTGCGGCGAAGAGACAGAGGTTGAAGGGAGTCAGTAAGAGGAGGAGAGTTAATGAGACGAAAAGCCTTTGACTCCACCCTATTGAGAAGAGCTGTATGTGGGGAGCCTCCCCACACATGAGAGTTGTACTCCACACAGGGGCGGATAAAACCCCTGTATAGAGTCAACAATTGTGCAGGGGTAAAGAAAGAGCGGAGTTGGCTTAGCACACCCAATCTCTTGGAAGCAGATTTTACAAGAGATGTAATATGATCTTTCCAAGATAAGTCCCGAGTAAATGAAACCCCAAGCATGTTCAAGGATGATGCAGGATTAAGCTGAATATTATTAAACATTAGTGGGTATACCTGTGGAAGATTTTGTCGGGTTGATAGGTGTAAGAACTGAGTCTTAGATGCATTAAAGACAACCATATTATTTTTACCCCAGTCAGAGATATGAGCCAAGTCAGACATTAGGTGTGCCATAGCCTCATCCCTTGTTTCTTGAAGTAACTGTTGAGATGGGCGTTGCGGGAACCGAATGTAAAGGTGAAGGGTGGAGTCATCAGCGTATGAGTGGATAGGGTTAGATGTACAGCTTAGAAGATCATTGATAAATAAAAGGAAGAGAGTTGGTGATAGGACAGAGCCCTGAGGAACACCACTGTTGATAGATCTAGGAGAAGAACGATGGCCGTCTACAACAGCAGCTATAGAACGACCAGAAAGCAAGCTAGCGATGAAGGCACAGATAGAAGGATAGAAACCGTAGGAGGGCAGTTTGGAAATTAAAGATTTATGCCAGACTCGATCGAAAGCCTTTGAGATGTCAAGTGCAATGGCAAAGCTTTCGCCAAAGTCCCGAAAGGAGGATGACCATGAGTCTGAAAGGTAGGTGAGAAGATCGCCAGTGGAGCGTTCCTGACGGAACCCATACTGACGATCGGAAAGATGGTTGTGATAGGAAAGATACCTTAAAATTTTTCTATTAAGAATTGACTCGAAAACTTTTGAAATACAGGACGTTAAAGCAATTGGACGATAGTTGGAGGGTTGGGAGTGGTCACCCTTCTTTGGGACTGGCTGAATGAGAGCAAACTTCCAGCAAGAAGGAAAGGTACAAGTTGACAAAGGCGAAATAGTTTGCCTAGGCAGGGTGTAAGCACAGAAGCACAGTTCTTGAGAACAAGAGGAGGGACCCCATCAGGCCCATATGCCTTATTAGTACTGAGGCCAGTGATGGCAGAAAATACATCAACTGAAGAAATTTTAATGTCAGCCATGAGGAAGTCAGAGGGGGAAGTGATGGAGGAACAGCACCGGAATCGTCTAAGGTGGAATTGGAGGAGAAAGTCTGTGCAAAGAGATCTGCTTTATCAGTAGAAGAAATAGCTACAGAACCATCAGAGTAGAAAAGAGGAGGGAAGGATGATCAGGTAAAGTTGTTAGAAAGATTTTTGGCAAGGTGCCAGAAGGAGCGGGAAGAATTCGAGTTGGAGAGTTGAGAGCATTTAGTATGGATGAAATTATTTTTAGTAGAGCAAAGAACAGACTTAGCACGATTCCGGGCAGAAACGTAAAGATGATGTGATTCAGGGGTGGGTTGGCTCCGGTACCTTTTGTAGGTCTTCTCCTTGTTGCGGACAGCATTAGAACAAGCGTGATTAAACCAAGGCTTTCTTGCGTTAGTCAAAGGATATGAGAAAGGAATGTATGCTTCCATGCCCGAGAGAATAACCTCCGTAATGCGCAAGGCACACTCAGATGGCTCACGGCCATGGAAGCAATAATCATTCCAGGGAAAATCAAAGAAGTACTGCCTGAGGGCCTCCCAGTCCGCGGCTCCAAAATGCCACAGACGTCGTTTCCCTGGAGGGTCCACAGGCCGTACTGGAGTGATAGGACAGGTTAAGGTAATAAGGTTGTGATCGGAGGAGCCCAATGGAGAGAAAAGATTAACAGGGTAAGCAGAAGGATTAGTTGTGAGGAAGAGGTCAAGTATGTTGGAGCTCTCTCCAAGGCGGTCAGGGATACGGGTAGGGTGCTGCTGTACAAGCTGCTCTAGGTCATTAAGGATAGAAAAGATGTAGGCTTGTTCACCAGGTGAATCCGTGAAAGGAGAGGAGAGCCAAAGGTGGTGGTGAACACTGAAATCTCCAAGAATGCAGATTTCAGAGAAAGGAGAAATGGACAGAATGTGTTCCATCGTAGAAGTAAGATAGACGAAGAATTTTTGATAGTCAGTAGAATTAGGGGATAAGTAAACAGCACAGATATATTTAGTCAGAGAATGACAGGAAAGCCGAAGCCAGAGTGTGGAGAATTCAGAAGAATTGCTTGGTGTGGTTCTGTTTAAGGCCTGCAAAGTTAGATGTATATATTGTAGATGTGTGATATGCTTAGGTTTGGCAGTGGAAGGTGCTGTAGAAGGTGTGGTAATCCTATGTGTGGTAGGGTAGATGTGGTAGTGTATGATGTGGCAACTAAAGACACAGTAAAATAGGTTCTGTTTTCTAAGTTATGGTATTATAACGTGTGGTTGTGTAAGGTGTGGTAGTGAAAGATGTGGAAATGATAGGTGTGGTAGTTAAGTTGTGGCATTGCAATGTGTGGGTGTGTAAATTGTGGTAAAGGTAATTCATACTCTGTGCATAGGCTTCACAACCCATTCTCCAGGCCCAGTAGTCTTCCTACATACCACACACCTCCACATGTCACCACTTCGGCGCTAACACCCACCGTCCATATTGAATACATGTTAGGGCTGTCTCATACAGGACTGGTTTATTGGCATTAGCGGGGGTATTTTTACATGTCGGCGGGCCTTCTGGCAGATCAGTAAAGCCTATTTTAATGAAATTCAAATCCTTAAACTGTTTCCTGCCCCAAACGGGATTCGAACCTGGGTCCATTAGGACTGCATGCCACCTTTCTACCAAATCAGCCACCTCTCTACCAATTCAGGTAGTGTAGAGCGTGTAAGCACTAGGCATGGTAGTGTACTGAGTGGTGGTGTATGGTAGCGTAATGTGCGGCAGTGTGATGTACTACAGTGTAATGTATGGTAGTGTAAAGTTCGGTAGTGTAATGTGTGGTAGCGTCGCTTACTGCACTGTCTGAATAAACAAGCAGTATTAACTACCCACTTGCACCGCCTGTTTTTCTGCTGCTGCTGCTGCTACTGCAACTACTAATGGCAAAGTAATCTGGGAAAAGAACTCGTTTTATGAATCTATGTACTGTAGGTAAACTCGTTCGACATCAATGAATTGCATAGTAAGAATAGTATGTTTTAATAATGTTTATTGCTGTTTCATTTCATAGGATGGTCCACATACATGTATAAACAAAAACAGTTATGGTCTGGCCATTAATGTCTAATAATATGAATTTAACTGTAAGAGAAGAAAAATTTGTTGGCATAAACATGAACCAGTTTTACAAAGTATATACATAAAGTATCTATTGTTGAAGAAAAATAATATTAATTACTGTATATACGATCTTTACAAATCTCACTGAATATATCTTGACATGTAGTGACTCTAAATAGAAAGCTGGCACATACAGCAGTCACTACAGAGTAAACATTATTTCTTTTGGGTCTGACAGGCAAAGGGATATTATAGGCCATTGGGAATGCGCATCATGTTTGAAGCGGTTATTATCTCGTGAACACGTCTAGTCGACGGAAACCAACCATTACCTACCCACACCTTGCACTCTCCATACCTTACACTACCAGTCATTATATAACCACATATTACGCTACCGAACCTCAAACTACCACACATTATATTGCTTACTTTACACTATCACATTTACAATACTTTACACTGTCACACCTGACACAAGCACACATTTATACTGGTGTACTTTACTGTCACACTTACTTTACATAGCCAAGCCTGACACAGTGCGCTATATTACCACCACAACTTTCACCATCACACCTTATTTCACCGCATCTTTCACTACCACATTTTACACTACCACTCCTTCCATACAACAGTCTCACTGCCAAACTTAACAGTACTTCACATGTTACTAAAGCTCAGATTATACATCTCACACTACAAAACTTAAGCGACGGCACACAGTGCCATATATAATAAAGTTAGAACTCATTCCCTATTTAACATAAGCAATTCTTGTGGCACCCAGTAGATGTCAGTCACCGCTTCTTATTTTCCTCCAGAAACCTGTTCCCACAATGAACAACTTCCACACAATGCCCTGTTTTTATCCATGGGACTATTTTCAATGTTGGCTTCGTAAGCCAGTGTTTTAATTATTTATTTTTTATTTAATGCGCAAATCTGTTTCCGTCTTCGGTATATTTCAACCAGGACATATTCTTCCATTTGGTCATTTTCCCCTATGGACTTAATATGTTTTGAGGACATATTTTCCACTAGATTTATTTCTCATTAGTGCCTTATCATCTTTCCAAAGACCCATTGTTCCCCATTGGCAAATTATCCTCCATGGACCTACTTCATAGGGATTAGACTGTAGCACCAGCCTAACGGCATTTCTCCTAAATGGATGGAAAGCTGCTGACAGGGAGAGCTGGAGCTCCCGTTTCACCATCCTCAGAACTAACTTCTGACCATACTCTTTGCTGAACTTTTTTAGTGTTTCAGTAACATATCCCTCAAAGTAGCAGTGCTAAACTACGTGCACATTACACGCCACACTTCCTCTTCCCAGCCCACCTAAAATGAACCTAGTCTCGAAGTCCCCCGGGAGTGGGGGGGGGGGATCATTAAGGCCCCCACCAACCGCCTCTCCCCTGGTGACGAAAGAGTGAGATGCGTAGAACCATTGACTGACCCCCTCTGCCCATTTCTGCAACATTCGTGGCCTGTGATCTAATTTTCTCTCCGATGAACACCACCTTTCTGTTTCTAAGCCTCATCTCCTCTTTCTTACTGAGACTCAGCTGTCTGAGGCGAAAAATAGCCTCTTCTCTGTATCCTCCTTTCTCTGTACTCACTTCAAAGTCAAGGTAGCCTGCACTCTGGCTTCAGCTATTCGGTCATTTTCTGACTGAGTATACTGTATGTGCTGTATACTTATCCCCTAATTCTACCGACTATGAAAAATTCTTTATCTTAATCCTGAGACGGAACAAGCCCTACCAGTTTCTCCTTTCTTTGATATTTCAGTTTTGGATGACTTCTGTGTTCATCACCAGTTTTAACTCTCCTCCCCATTACTGATCCACCTGGTGAACAAGCCTACTTCTTTTCTGTTCTTAATGGTCTAGAGAAGCTTGTCCAGTACCTTACCCGAATCAGAGACTGCTTTGGAGTTCCAACATACCATACTTCTTTCTTAAAGCTAATCCCTCTGTTTACTCAGTTAATCTTTTCTCAATGTTAGGCTTCTCCAGTCACAACATTCTCACCTAAACCTGTTGAATCACCCCGGTAAGGAATGCGGGTCCTCCCAAGAAGCACTGGCTTTGGCACTTTGCAGCTGCTGACTGGGAGGCCCTCAGACAGTGCTTTGATTCTCTTCGTCAGTGGGAGTACGTTAACCCCTGTTTGTTTGTTTGTTTGTTTGCAGGATTACTCAAAAACTAAAGGAGAGATTTGGATCAAATTTGGTAGGTAGATAGCCCATGTCCCAGGGAACAAACGATTAATTTTGGGACAGCTCCGGGTCATATTACAGATATTAGATACGAAAATTATTTTTTGCGATACCCTTATCAATGATGAGAAAACCTAACCCATTACGAAAAGGGGTTTTAAAATTTCGTTGCCCTTGTCGGAAAGATGCGCTTCGCTGAGTGCCCCTCCAGTTTTCACTGGAGTGATTATTGTCCCCATGGCCGAGAGACCTCAAAGCATACGTGCTTTTCAGAGGTTGTTCTTTCTGTCACGGAAGCATACTCTGTGACTAACGAAAAAAAAAAAAACTATTTAATCACGTTTGTTTTAATGATTATCACAACAAGGAGAGAGGCATACAAATGATACCTGAGCCAACCCACCTCTGAATCTCATCTCTGTATGTGTCTATCTGGAACAGTGCTGTCTGTTCTCTGCCCCGCTAATTTAATTCATACAAAATGCTCTGATCTCTTCATTAACCCGTGGCGTGCCAGTGCTGTTTTAAAATGGTCCGACATAATGCCGCAGCCAGTGCCAGTGCTGTTTTAAAATGGTTTAAAATAAAAAACTTCACTGTGACCGCAATTTTTCAAGATTCGCTGGTAAAAATTGGCAGGCATGTAAGGTAATTGTTCCTCTACCATACCCCAAGCTGTCAAGGCCATACACTCACTCGCTTCCCCTCTCACGCTCGCTCTGCCTCACTCTGCCTGTGTGCCTCACCCAGTGCTGTACATAGTGAAGGCATTTTGTAAATATTTTCATGTAAGTGTAAGTTGTATATATATTTCTTGTAAGTTTAAGGACTATATAGTAAAGTCAAGTTGTAAATACTTTCTTGCAAGTGCCACGACTGTATGTAATGAAGTCAGGTTGTACCTATCTCCAGGTAAGTGTAAGATAATGCATTCACAGTGAGAAAGACACGCAAATTGTGATAGATGCTGAAGTAATAAGTGATCAGAAAAGTGTACTGAACATTGCTATACCTTCCCAGCATAAATACCTGAGTATACCTTACATAGAAAACGACTTTCTCTCACGTACGTGTTGAGCGTGAGAGAGCGGCTATAACTGTACATGAGAATGCAAGACTCAATAAAACTCATTTCCCAGCCTCGGTGAGCAGTTTAATGGTGAAATTCATTGTTTCCACATCAAAATCTATCATTTTAGCCAAAAAAAATGGTCGAAAAATGGCCGGCACTGGGGTGACCCATAGGGCTAAAAATAGCCGGCATGTGGCGGGTTAAAGTTCTTCCTGTTCCTTCTGGCATCTTGCCAAGAACCTCTCAAACAACTTTACTTCATCATCCTTCCCTCATCCTTCCCCTCTGATGGCTATGGAACTGTTTCTTCTAATGAAAAAGCAAAACCGTTTGTTCAGACTTTCTCCTCCACTTCCACCTGAGATGATTCTAGTGCTGTTTCTTCATCTCTTCACCCCCTCTGACTTCCTCATGACTCTGAGTAAAATTTCATCGGTTTATGTAATTTCTGCCCTCACGGGCCTCAGTAGCCTACTAACAAGGTAGGCCTATATGGGGCTGATGGGATCCCTCTTGTTTTCCTCAAGAGCAATGCTTCTATACTTATACCCTGCCTTGATAAACTCTTTCGCTTTTGGCTGCCGACATGTACCCTTTCTTCTTGTTGTCATTCAGTCTGTCCGAAATAAGGGTGACCACCCCCAGTCCTCTATCTCCCACTTGCTTTAATATCCTGTATTTCTAAAGGTTTTGAACCTATTTTTAACAAATGAAATTTTAAAGCTCGTATGCTATCACAATATTCTTTCTGATTGCCATTATAGTTTCTGCCAGAGACGCTCGTGCAGCTATCTTCTCACGTCTTTTCATTTTGCTGAGCATCCTCCTTTTGGGACCATGGCAAAAACTTTGCCATTGCACTTGTCATTTCAAAGGCTTTCGATTAAATTTAGAATAAATCTTTATTTTCCAAACTGGCCTCTTTCAGGTTCTATCCTTCCATTTGAATCTTAACCCGTCACGTCCCAACCACTTTCGCACCTCTGACACCCCCCAGTCCCGACCATTTTTGGAAAAATTTTTTTTTGGCTAAAACCTCCACTTTTGGTGAGAAACATCGAAAATTCATAGAGAAATCGCTCACCTGAGGTTTAAAATACTCGATACAGGTAGGAGTACCTCCTTACCTTACAGGGTTTTCTATCAGGCTGGCTGCAAAGAAAACGAGTTCTATGGGAAGATAACTATTCCACACCACTCCTAAATGGTATTTATTTATTTATTTGGTACGTATATGTAGTATGACTATATTGGTTTTCAAACAGTAGTATAGGCATTATAAGCATTGTTTCACTCGCTAACTCATCACCATTCCTGACCTTCTTTTGCCACATAACCTGATCATCATTTCTGACACTTTCTTCCTCTAATGCTATGTAAACTTTGTCCTCCACATTTTCATCGATTGGGGAATCACTCTGGCCCTGAATGTCTTTATTGGCCAGGTCACTGGTAACAAGTGAGTTACTGAGACAATGGGGGGGGGGAGGTTATGTGGTGTAAGAGATTGTCCTTGCTTGGCATGTTGTAGAGGAATAGAGGAAGGTGTCCCATGTATACGTACAAAAAATCACGCGCGAATTGAAAATTGTGCAAATTAGGGACCTTGCAATTGTGCGATGTACCAGTACGTCGACGGGACTGGCGAATGTAAAATGTTGCAATGTACCCATACATTGACGGGACGTCTCGGGTTAATCTCTAGCTTCCTTTCTGGTCGTTCTGCAGTTGCTGTTGTAGACAGTCACCGTTCTTCTAGCGATATCAATAGTGGCGATTTTTAGGGCACTGGCCTATCACCAACTTGCTTCCTGCTATTGAACAAGGACCATCTTAGCTGTACATTTAACCCTATCCATTCTTACACTGATGACCCACCTATCACTTTTCCATTTATTTGTCACAAATTCCATCTCAGCAGTTACTTTAATGCACTCGTGATAAGACTATGGCACACTGAAAATCTGACTTGCCTTATGTCTCTGATTAGGGTAAACGTAATCATGTTTTTTTTTAATGCATCAAAAACTTAGTTCTTACAACTTTTGACCCGTCATCATTTTCTGCTGGAGTGTCCTTTAATTTTTAACAATATTCAGCTCAAGCCTGTGTCATCATTGATCATACATAGGGTTTCATTCTCAAGGGAATTGTCTTGGAAAGATTATATTACCCCTCCTGAAAAATATGCTTCCAACAGAGTCAGTGTGGTGAACTGACTCCGTACCTTCTTAACCCCCGCACTGTTTTTATAATTTATACAGGAATTTTATTCAACAGTGTGTAGAATAGCACAACTCTCAAATGTGTGGAGGCTCCCCACATACAGCTCTTCTCAACAAAATGGTATCAAAGCCTACTTGTCTCATTCTCTTCCTCTTTATGGCTCCCTCCATCTTCTGTCTTTTCACCACATTGTTGCATCTTTATCTTTATTCCATCACTACATCAATGGTCACTGGTCCTCTGAACTGCCTGCTTGCATTCCTCCACCACTTCGGCGGGGAGATAGACCCTTTCTGGCAGCAAATTCTCATTTCTTTTCTATCAAGCCCGCTAACTGAAAAGTCAACAGTCACTCTGTGGTAGGTCTCCATATTATAATTGCAAATCATACTAGATAGATAGATAAATAGATAGATAGAGAGACAGATAGAAGCAGGAAGTCAAATGATGAGAAGGTGTTGTGTTTGCGAGAAGCGAGCAGCGCTAAACGCTTACACGGGGGAAAGCTGACGACAGCGGCCAGTAAGGAGATGATTCAGTTAGCTGTCAGCAGTCCTCTCGTGAGAAAGTTCTGTTGCCATGAGGAAGATACGTGACACACACACCCTACTACACGAGATGTTAGGAAAGAGAGTTTAGAAGGAGACAAGCGACCCTATAGAGAGGTCGAGACGGAGATTAGCTTTAGAACAGAGAGAGAGAGAGAGATAGCGAGACAGGGAGGTAGCTACCCAGGACTTATACTATTATACCTGTTTAATATTTCCAAGACAAATAAAAATAGTCCCATACTATTCTTTACCTCTCCCGTCACTACATGACATCTGGTGGGGAAACTACTACAAGATATAAAAGCCGCTCGACCACAAGTCTAAAATATACTTCTCTACAAGTAACTACAAAGTCTTTATGACATTTGGTAGCAGCGAACGTATACTGAACCTCGTCTACGAATCAACATTAAAATTCCTACAAAATATCAAGATTGACAACAACCAACAATATCAGCTCCTGCCCCCTCCGTCTCCCAGATCATTACGCTGATGCAGAGGTCAAGAGATCACTCGACGCCTTGCAAGTAGCTTAACGACAAACCAGCAAATCTGCGGACATCGTCTCCGAATTAAAAGCAAATTTCTACAAAAGCAACCGAGACTACAAGGTTAGCTTCAGTTCTACAAAGTCTACAGCCATCTACAATCAACTACAGCCATCTACAATCAACTACAATTAACAACTCTACGTCGTCTGTATAATCTTCTACACGCACCTACAAGTAGCGGCAGTCTTCATCCCACAACGAATAAATCACTAGAGAAAAGGACAGAGAAAACTTCCACATAGAATAAAGGGAACAAACAAACGAAGAGTGAGACACGATTTACAACTCATCTTACTCACTCGTCTTCACTCAAGTTACTCATCGCTACTCATTCACTCACCACAGCTACCAGTGTGGGAAGTTGAGGTCATCATGCGTGCTTGCTGAACAGACGCCACGTCAGTCAACACACCACCTGCACCACCACTCACACCATTTCCCACCACGGTAAAAAATTAGTAAGTTACATAGTTACTTCATTCATACAATACACAGTGATAGACAATAAGCTTCTGCACAAACATATAAAACGTGTTGTATAGTTATAACTTAAATACACATACCTACTTCAATTATCTTCATAATTCAAGCATTAAATACTTGCACCAACAATAAATATTCTACACTGTATATATTCATTCATCTATTATAACATTTATTTACTACCAACGAGTGTTACCATTTATACCTACATAAAATACGTGTTTCTTACATACAACTATACATATTATATCTACAAAGTGATAAAGAAAATATACCATCACAGTTACTCAGTGAGCAATTAAAAGAACTGTATTAAACATTTATTAATTAAAGCTACCTAGTGGAAACAGATAAATTAAGTTACAAGGTAAACTAGAAAAAAAAAAATGGCCAACACAAATGCCGTTAGCAAGAGTGAACATCTTCAACACAATCGTGAAGACAATGATTTCCACACAGTGCTGACACACATATTACTCACGATAGGTACAGGTGAACAAGTCAGTGTGTATAGTTAATACTGTATATATGTATATATATTTTTTTTATATAAAATAACAAAATATGGGACTATATAATATCATTTTATAGTATCTGTGCAATATAAACTAAACTTTGAAAAAGTATCCCAAGGAAATTAGCCAGTAATTATGTAACCATGAACAACATGGAAAAAAGCGTACACAAGCAAAGAAAAACAAACTATAGAAAAAAAAAAAAAAAAAAAAAGAAGAAAGAAAGAAAGAAAAGTAAGAAAGAAAAAAGAGAAATAGAGTAAGATCACATAACAAACAAATGAAAATAAGTGTAAGTGTTACTACATAAGTCAAAATACCACGTAAACTACAAACAAAAAAGCAAATTGTTGTCTCCACATACAAGTGGCACGACACATCATCACTATCATCGACCGCAGCATATGTTAGGACTGCAGTTATTACAATTATGTTACTCCATATTATAATTATGTAACGACAAACGATTGCATTATGTTACACTTTGCCAATTATGTAACAGTTGCATTAACAAGATGTAACTTTTATGTAACTTTAACAACAATTATGTACCTACAAACGATATGTAACAATTATGTAACGACAAAACAGTTGCATTAACAAGATGTAACTTTTATGTAACTTTAACTACAATTATAAGGCCAAGACACATATGTAATAGTTGCATTAACAAAATGTAACTACAATTATAAGGCCAACACAATTATGTAGTACCACAATGTTAGTACAATATTATAAGTCATACAATTATAGCACAATTCTATATTACCAGTATCATCATACAAGTTAGATGAAATATTAGACATTACTAAAGTGATAACTCAAATATGTAATGTATAACCTAGCAGTATTACCATTGCACAATTATATGCGTACGTCTGTTGTACATGCACGTCTTACAAAGTGTTATACAACAATCATTGCATTTATTCCAATATGTATACAACTTATTTAAAATGTAGTATTACTGAATAATCACTATTTACTATGAATAATATATGTATACAATATTCATACAATTATGTTACTTTACAATATTATGTATTTCACTTAATTAGCTTATAAGTTCATTATAATGTGTATGTAGTATGTATCAATATGTTATAACTATTAAATGTCGATGGTACGCCATTTTTGCGCGGCAGAGCAATGTGGTAGGTCTCCATATTATAATTGCAAATCATACTAGATAGATAGATAAATAGATAGATAGAGAGACAGATAGAAGCAGGAAGTCAAATGATGAGAAGGTGTTGTGTTTGCGAGAAGCGAGCAGCGCTAAACGCTTACACGGGGGAAAGCTGACGACAGCGGCCAGTAAGGAGATGATTCAGTTAGCTGTCAGCAGTCCTCTCGTGAGAAAGTTCTGTTGCCATGAGGAAGATACGTGACACACACACCCTACTACACGAGATGTTAGGAAAGAGAGTTTAGAAGGAGACAAGCGACCCTATAGAGAGGTCGAGACGGAGATTAGCTTTAGAACAGAGAGAGAGAGAGAGAGATAGCGAGACAGGGAGGTAGCTACCCAGGACTTATACTATTATACCTGTTTAATATTTCCAAGACAAATAAAAATAGTCCCATACTATTCTTTACCTCTCCCGTCACTACATGACATCTGGTGGGGAAACTACTACAAGATATAAAAGCCGCTCGACCACAAGTCTAAAATATACTTCTCTACAAGTAACTACAAAGTCTTTATGACAACTCCCAGTCCTTGACGTATGCAACATGTCAACTCTGGATCTGTGTTTCTCTGTCAGCATTTCGTACTACCTATGACCTCCAGTTTTTTTTCAACACAATGTGTCAAGGCATCTCAAAATGAATGGAATGGACCTTGAATTTGACTCACTGTACTTTTTTTCTAGGAGTGAACAATCTTGCAGGCTTCTAGTCCATTGTTCCTTCTTCCTTGCATAAAAATGGACCTAATATCCTTCGTGACCATTCTTATTTTCGCGCACCTGTTTTCATCCAATAATCACCGAATCTCCATGGGGACCTATTTCTCTCATGGATATATTTTCTCAAAGGACCTATTATGACCAAATGAAATTGCCGTATATTATCACTTGGGTCAATTTCCTCAAGGAATCATCTTGCTGGTGGAGGAGACTGATCGGTGTGTGGGTTGGCAGACACGCAAGATGAGTAGGCAGGGTGGCTGGAGTGGGTTAGGGTTGCACTGGGGGTGGAGAGATTGGGTGGATGGAATCCATGGGTGGGTTGACAGGGAAGGTAGGGTGGCTAGGTGAGTGGCTGACAGGGTGGGAGGGCGGATGGGTAGGGTTGGTTGAGTAAAGTTGTTTGTGGGTAGGTGGGCTAGATAGGTACAGTTGAGGTCAGGAGCAGCGATCCACCCTCCTCCAACCAGCCTTTGTATGTGGCAGCGTCGCATGCACGACCACTGCAGTACCCTACTATGCTATTCAGTCGAAAATATCCCTTCACCTCAAGCATTGTGCGAATGGATATAGTGGTGTAATACATATTTTGATGCTTTGACTTTGCTAACATGAATATATCGCATATATTGTTTAATAAGCGTATTGTTTCTATCATATTATATAGTTAGGCGGCAGACAATTGAGTGCATAAGGTTCTACTCCTCGACTTCCTCTATATTTAAACCCGTGAATATAATGAGTAAACAGACTCGAAGCCTTCATTTGTTACCAGGAGCGAGAGAGAGAGTGGTGAGTGCTTGCTGGCCTAGAGAAGTTTATGGAAAAAGGCTATGTATGAGCTTGAAGGTGTATTTTGAGATAAAAGTTGAGAACCTCATCATTTAACATAATTAAGATATGCTAAATTTGAATTTCCCTGTTCCCAAGCTGAAATGTGAGTTTTTGCCTTTCTAATTACCTTTATCTGTAACCAGACTCCTTAATCCCATAAAGGAAGATCACAAACAAAATTGTCTCTATGTCCCCTGTCATTTTGCTGCCCTTCACTCAGCTCACATCTTCCTCTCTCATAGTCTTCTCCACTCCGTCCAACAATCTCATCTCCGGTCTCCCCCTCGCTCTCCCTGCTCCACCTCACTCTCATACACTCTCCTTGTCAGTCTCTCGGTCTTCTCTTTCCATATGGACAACCTTTAACGTTTTTCTCCGAACGCTTTCTATCACATCCATATCCACACCGCAATGTTTCTTCACTTCCTCATTTGTCAATCTGTCTCTCCATGTAACTCCACATGCTCCTCTCAGATAACTCATTTCCATTGCTCTCACTCTGGACGTGTGTCCTTCCAACAACGTTCAAGCTTCGCTTCCATACGTTTGATTTTGTTTCAAAATACTGTCACGCAACGACTTTTTTACTTCCATGCTAATTTCTTCCTTTTTTATCACTGCTTTCAAAGAACCAGCAACATTTTTTTCATATTGTACCCTTCCCTGCACTTCATCCTTTCATGCTTACTCATCACACTACCCAAGTACCTAAATGCACTCACATTTTCTATTTCCTCACCACACCACCATTGTGAATTCAGTTACTCCATTTCCCTCGAAAACCACAACTTTACTCTTCCTTCATTCACCTTTATATTCCACGTCTTACACACTCTCCCAAACTTATTCACCAAGCCTTGCAGTTCCCCTTGGTCTTCCCTTAGCAATACATTAACACATGGAAACAACAGAACATGAATTTTCCAAATGCTTCCCCCTCTCATTAGAGCCACTTCAACATCCACTGTGCCCTCTCGTATCTCCTTTATAAATCCATCTGTGTAAAGACTGAGCAGCCATGGAGACATGACACACTCTGTTTCAGTCCAACATTTAGATAGAAAAATTCACTCCCTTCACCATCCACACGCACTGCCGTCCTAGCGCCTTCATACATGATTATGACATTCAACAGCTTACCATTTGCTCCATATATTCTTAATACTTTCCACACTCCATGTCTATCCGCTCTGTCATATGCTTTCTCAAATTCAATGAAAGTTGCATACTACTTGTTTCTCTTCTCTAGAAACTTTCCCACTAAAGACCTTAGGATGAATGTATGAACAATACAACCTCTTCCCTTCATATAACCTCCCTGTTGTTCTCTAAGTATTTACTCTTTTATTTTCCTAACTCTGTCAATACTTATCCTATCATATATTTTTCCTATTACACTATGAAGATAAATGACGTTTTGATATGAGGCGGTGATGGCAGCACTTTCTATGGATTCGCCAAGCAAGATCTAATAGCACCAAGCTGAAGATTTTTCTATTTGGATATTCCTTCTGAACCCAATGTAAATCCTTGGCTCTGCTGTCCCACTCTCAGAGAAAACAAGGGGATTATGTTTATCCTGACTGCTGACCCAGTAAGATACACAGAACTTTCAGTTTCCCACATACGAACCAACAGTGATCACTGTAGCTGATTTTCTCGAGAAGATTAACTAAATTCTGGTACGTTTCTTATAAATGCACATAATGAGCAACAGGTACTGATGCTTATTTATTACCATAATGAAGAAGTGCCCCTTTCGGGCTTCTTTTAGATGAATCTGTTAACAGCCTCCATTCATCTGCATTATAATCATTACGAAGATTCTGCACAAGACCACTTACGTCACTGGAATAAACCAAGGACACATCTCTCTTGAAATGTGGTGCAAACTCTTTTTCTCTACTTCGGTACCAGGAGAAAGTTGTGTGTGGATGTAATATATTTTTATCTTTTAATCAGGACCCCAAGAGCTCTGTGACATCTTTAGGGAGACCGAGGATTCTTACTCAGTCATTAAGTTAATCCTGAGAGAATGGCTGTCGTTCATTGCATGAACGCGTTGGGACAAATTCTTCATCGACTGCTGAAGCACTCTCTTCCACTAAGTAAGTTTCTGTATAATCAAGACTATCTGGCGGAGTAGAGATTGGTTGATCAGGTCCATGTGGCACAGGTCTTACTGCTGATGGAAGATTTGGATAAACAATTTCTTTCTGATTCTTTTTATTGTATCCCTGAATTTTGTAGGAAAAAAAAATCATTACTATGATCTCTGGGTTCCCTTCCTGTCATCGGAATACCAAAAGCAAGAGCCTTCTTCTTACCTTTTGTCCATTGTCTTAATTCCTCAACACAAACACAGCAGACACTATGGGGGGCCCACTTTTTGTCCTGGTCATCAAGTTTTATTCCAAAGTAGGCATAAGAAGCTTGTTTTACAATATGCGTTATGCTCTGGCTGTTTTTTCACTTTTTTTTTTTTCACAAATGTAGCAGAAAAGATCAGGACTAATCAAACAATCCCTAGACGCCATAATGTGATCGTTTACAGTACAAAGAAAAGATTTATCTGTAAAGAAAAAATACTTCAATATCATTATTTAATAAAACCACTGTTCTTAATGAATCTATCTGTGATAAAAAAGAAGCATTCCAATGAAAGTAATGTTGGCTGCACTCCAGTCCTGGAATGACATCACTGTGTTGTGTTCCAGCTATATTCGGACTTATTATCAAATAGAATAACTGTGTTGTTTTAAACATGGATTTAATACTAAAAAGTACTAAATTCAAACATAGTACCATTGTGATAAAATATCCGTATGTAATTATGCAGCACGAAAAAAAAAAAAAAAACTATAATTGAAAACTAAAAAAAGTATTTTGCAGAAAAATGTTACGTGATGAAGGAAAATTGTTTTCATTTTTTAATTCAGCACTCCCCTAATGAAAATCGCATAAAAATAATCAAAGTAATTTTTTCACTGTATACCTGTGTAATCTATGGTCCCATATCAGCCGAGTCATGCAAATAAACAATCTTCTTGAGAACACAAACTTTCACAATGAAACTACCAAATCACGTCAAAAGTGGAAAAATTATGATGAAAGTACGTTGCTGTTGATCTTACAGGGGTTAAGGATGTTTTCAAGTGTTTCACAACCAGAGTCATTGTGAAATCTTTTTACAAAAGACCTGGCTACAGCAGCAATCCCAAACTCACAACTTCGAACCAAGGAGCTTGGACAAGAGGAAATATAATTATGACTTTGTATGAAAAAGATTAATTGTATCAGAGGAACGTCACAAACCAGATGTTTCACTTCATGGAATCCTACAGAGTAATAACGCCCCAACTTTTGCCACTCAAAATGAAGTGGTTATGGCCACTATGGATAAAGACAAGAAAACTATCCTGAAGGCAGACAGTAATGTCCTCAAATATCTAATTACTATGAGGCTGGTCGACTAGTTGATTTGCTCACTGAGGTAAAGCATTAGCTTCTTCTAGTTACTTTCTTGCAGAAATTTTTATTATTATTTTTTTAATGTGAGAAACAAGGAACCAAAGGTCACGAGCCCGCAATAACTGTTCTCTCCAAGGAAAAACAAAATACAAGAGAGAAACAAATTCAAGGTCTGATCATTTCAAGATGCCTGAACACACTGCATTTGAAAGACTGGAGATCATAGGAAACAGGAAATACAGACAAAGGGAGACAGTTCCAGAGTTGACCTGTTGCATAAATGAAGGACTGGGAGTAACGGTTAACTCTTGCATTAGAGAGTTGGACAGAAAAGGGATGAGAGTTTGATGCTAGACGGGTGCTATGCGCCCATCTTAGAGGTGGAGGAATGCATGCAGACAGTTCAGAGGAGCAGTGACCATTGAAGTAGCGATAGAAAAGAGATAAAGATGCAACAGTGTGGCGAAGAAACAGAGGTTGAAGGGAGTACATAAGAGGAGGAGAGTTAATGAGACGAGAAGCCTTTGACTCCACCCTATTGAGAAGAGCTGTATGTAGGGGACCTTCCCACACATGGGAGTTGTACTCCACACAAGGGCAGATAAAACCCATGTATAGAGTCAACAATTGTGCAGGGGTAAAGAAGGAATGGAGTCGGCTTAGCATACCCAATCTCTTGGAAGAAGATATTACAAGAGATGTAATATGATCTTTCCAAGACAAGTCCCCAAGCATGTTCAAGAATGATGTAGGATTAAGCTGAATATTATTAAACATTAGTGGGTATACCTGTGGAAGATTTTGTCGGGTTGATAGGTGTAAGAACTGAGTCTTTGATGCATTAAAAACAACCAGATTATTTTTACCCCAGTCAGAGATACGAGCCAAGTCAGACATTAGGTGTGCCATAGCCTCATCAATTGTTAGTTGAAGTAACTGCTGACATGGGCGTTGTGGGAACTGAGTGGAAAGGTGAAGGGTGGAGTCATCAGCGTATGAGTGGATAGGGTTAGATATACAGCTTAGAAGATCATTGATGAATAAAAGGAAGAGAGTTGGTGATAGGACAGAGCCCTGAGGAACACCACTGTTGATAGATCTAGGAGAAGAATGATGGCCGTCAACAACAGCGGCTATAGAACGACCAGAAAGGAAGCTAGCGATGAAGGCACAGATAGAAGGATAGAAACCTTAAGATGGCAGTTTGGAAATTAAAGATATATGTCAGACTCGATCGAAAGCCTTTGAGATTTCAAGTGCAATGGCAAAGCTTTCACCAAAGTCCCGAAAGGAGGATGACCAGGAGTCTGAAAGGTAGGTGAGAAGATCACCAGTGGAGCGTCCCTGACGGAACCGATACTGACGATCAGAAAGAAGGTTGTGATAGGAAAGATGCTTTAAAATTTTTCTTTTAAGAATTGACTCAAAAACTTTTGAGATACAAGATGTTAAAGCAATTGGACAATAGTTAGAGGGTTGGGAATGGTTACCCTTCTTTGGGACTGGATGAATGAAAGCAAACTTTCAGCAAGAAGGAGAGGTACAAGTTGATAGACAAAGGCGAAAGAGTATGCCTGGACGGGGTGTAAGGACTGCAGCACAGTTATTGAGAACAACAGGAGGGACTCCATCAGGCCCATATGCCTTGTCAGTATTGAGGCATCAGGAACAGTTTCTGGCAGATGTGATAACAGATGGGATAAACCGTCCTGAGACTACTGAACTTCAAGAAGCATCTTTAAAACTAGTCACCAATGTACAGGCACTGGTGCTATCTCTGGGAAAGTCTGACAATGCACTGACCTTTATAGACCTGGCTCAACCATATGTTACAGATAGCACAGTGCTGAAAGCAGGTTCTAAGTATCAACGGATAGATGTGTTCAATAAGTATAAGGAAGAGACGGTTAAGGCTGCTACCAGAACACGCCATGGCAAAGCCACTCGATTAGTTAGATGACTTTTTGAGGGTTACGATATGGCTTTTCCCAAAACACTGGAAGAATTATCTGTCACTGGCTGACAACAAAGCTGATCTAGTAAATTTCTTGTCTTAGCAATTCTCCTCACAAGCATCGAAAGATAAGAAACTGTTGTTGTTAACCCGCCCCGTCCCATCGACGTATGGGTACATTGCAACGATTTGCATTTGCCAGTCCCGGCGACGTACCTGTACGTCATGCAATTGCAAGGTCCCTAATTTGCACAATTTTCAATTTTCATGAGTGATTTCGCGAGTGACTTTTGGCACGTATACACGGGACACCTTCCTCTATTCCTCTACAAGATGCCAAGCAAGGACAATGCCTTACACCGCATAACCTCCCCCTCCCCCCTCCCCCCTCACGCCATTGTCTCGGCAATTCACCTGTTACCAGTGACCTGGCCAATAAAGACATTCAGGGCCAGAATGATTCCCCAGTCGGTGACAATGTGGAGGACAAGGTTTACATAGCATAAGAGGAAGAAACAATCAGAAATGATGATCAGGTAATGTGGGAAAAAAAGTTTATGAATGGTGATTAAGTAGTGAGTGAAACAATGCTTATAATGCCTATATTACTCCTTGAAAACCAATATACTCTCATACTACATATAAATTCGTACCAAGTAAATAAATAAATACCGTTTATGAGTGGATAAAATAGTTACCCTCTCATAGAACTCGTTTTCTTTGGTGCCAGCATGTTAGAAAACCCAGTCAGGTAAGGAGGAACTCCTACCTGGATTGATTATTTTAAACCTCAGGTGAGCGATTTCTCTATGAATTTTCGATGTTTCTCACCAAAAGCAGAGGTTTTAGCCAAAAGAAATTTTTTCGAAAATACCTCGGGACTGGGGGATGTCGGAGGTACGGAAAACCTCGGGATGTGACGGGTCAAAGGGTTCAGGGAGGAATGTGAGGTCAGGTTATCAAAACAGACAACTGACCTGAATGCACTGAGATCCTCACATGCAGAAGCTGACACAGGTCTGATGTTGCATGCTGGACACATCAGCCAGTTTAAGATAGTTGTTGTGTCACCAAGAAACATCGGTATCCCACTGTTTTTTATTTCCCATGATGCCTCACGTATGCATTGTGATCATCTTTGGATAATGTCAGGTACATCAAAGTAATGGTGTTATACACCAGTTGATGTTGTTTTCAACAGTCTACCTAGAAGGCTATCCACAATACTGCTACTGTTTCACACATTAACTGAGTGTGACACCACCTGCTATCTTGCAAATCACATCAAACGATCATCATGGAAGGTCTTCAAAGAAGACAACAAACTTCTGAAGAACGGCACTGGTGAACTCATGGAGACAATTAAATATGCAGAAGCATTCATCTGCAGGACATAGAATGTGCATAGAAAAGACTCTGTTGATTCAGCATGATATATCTTTTTCTAAAAGACTGGTAAAGCAGAAGCAGTGCCATCGACAAATGACACACTTCGTTCCTATTTGCCGCGAGTACACCATCAAACCACTGTTTGAAGAAATGCTCGTTGTGCCATATCTGACCTTCCTGCACCTGTGGAGATGGGATGGAAACGCGGTGATTCCGGACTGGAATCTGTGTGTATGTGTGTGTGACAGAGCACGGTTAGCGGTTTGGTAGATTGGTGACTAGGTGCGTCAGTAGTTGGTGTAGGATAGTAGTTTGACAGGCGGGACAGGGTGAGTGGGTGATGAGGTCGTTGGGTTGGTTAACCCGCCCCGTGCCAGTGCCGTTTTAAAACGGTCTGATGTAATTGCGCACTCAGTGCCAGTGCCGATTTCAAATGGTCTCAATTTCAAAAATTCATTGTGACCGCAATTTTCAAGCTAGGCGCACAAAAATTGGTGTGCTTGTAGGGAAATCCTTCCTCTATCTGCCCTCAGGTGGCCTGACCCACATACCCACGCACTCCCTCCTCATGCTCACTCTGCTTCACTCTGCTTGTGTCAGTCATACAGTGCAGTGATGTCTCACCGAGGTCTTTCTGACGAGGAGATTGAGGACCTCCTGAGGGTTCCCTACACTGGGGAAAGTGATCTGGAGGATGATGACATGCAGGATAAGGACTACAACCAGCCTGAGGAGGAGAGTAGTAGCGATGACGAAATTCCCTCACCTAGAAAATCCAGGTATGTGGGCTACACTAGGGCAACACGTGGTAGGAGGCCACCTGCACGTCACTGCCTTTCACATCATGACGATGAGGAGAAAGGTAGTCCTGCAGTTGAGGGGTGGTTGGGGAGGCAAAGAATTTCACCACATGGGGAGGAAAGTGTTAGGAGGAAGCGTGGAAGATTTGGGAAAGTTCCATTGTTGGGGGAGAGTGACTCATCTCGCCCTCGCTCTCCCTTGCCTCCCCGTGATCCAGCTCTGCCCAGCACTTCAGGACAAAGTCTTCCCACCTTCCCCACACCCAGCACCTCATGTAAAACTCTTCCCCCATTCCCCACACTTCTCCATGCTTCCTCACAGCCTGAGGAACACAGAGGCGATGATGATGATGAGGAGGAAACGATGTGGGAGTGGGAGGACAGTAGTGACTTTGTCCCCCACATTCACCTGTTCACACATGAAAATAAGGCCGAATGTAGTATCCCTGAACTTCACCATACCTCCAGTAGGCTTGACTTTTTCAGGAACTACTTTCCTGTGGAATTTGTTTTGAAGATTGTGGCCCTGACCAATGCTTTTGCTGCATTTGAACGTGGGGGAACAACACAGACACGACACTGCCGATTGTTTGAACCTGATGTGACCCTGGGTGAAATGTATGTGTTCCTAGCACTTGTGCTTTTGATGTGGATATTGAAAAAAAATCAGCTTCCCTCGTATTGAAATGTGGATCCAGTAATGGTGACACCAATTTTTGGTAAGGTGATCGGAAGGAGTCGTTTTCAGTACATCCTGAGCCGCCTTCATTTTTTTGACACCCTTGACCCTGCTAACGCAAACAACACGGACAGGATGAGGAGGATACGTCTGGATTTTTATCACCTTCAAGAGAAATTCCGTACCTCCTCCTCTCCATACCGAGACCTCGTCATAGACGAGAGTCTAGTGCTATGGAGAGGTAATAATTTTTTTCGTCAGTATATCCCCAACAAAAGACACAGGTTTGGCTTCAAAATTTTCATGATATGCGACTGTAAGATTGGGTATGTGCAGGACATAGTCCTGTACACAGGTGTTCAGATGGACATCACAGAAGACAGAAGTTTGGGACTCTCAGGGGCTGTGGTAAAAATGATGATCGAGGAATACCTTCATCGTGGGAGCATCTTATACCTCGATAATTGGTACACAAGTCCCCTTCTCACCAGGTACCTTCACCTGCACGAAACTGGTCTGTGCAGCACTGTAAAGAAGAACCGTTGGCACATGGTGAAGGAGGGGAGGAAGCTTCAGAAAAATGAGGTTGTTTTTTACAAAGCACATAATATCCTCGCAACAGCATGGCACCACAACCGTGAAGTATTCCTCCTCTCGTCTGTTCATTGGCCCCTTGTACACCACACAGACAGTATAGATTACAGGGCAGAATGGCGGCGCCAAGTCTGGAAACCAGAACCTGTCTTAGCGTACAATGTGAATATGCAACAGGCGGATAAATCAGATGCCATGATTTCCAGCGCTGACTGTGCTAGGCCCACGATGAAGTGGTATAAAAAATTATTCTTCCATCTCCTCAACATCACTGTCCTCAACGCTCACTATCTCCATCCTCAGACCACTGGCATCCAAGAGACATTCGAGGGCTATATTCGCGAGCTGGTGCAGGAGATAGTGGGGGAATATGGGGAAGATAGAAATGCTGCTCGTCACCACCACACCACCACCACACCTCTCCGCCTCACCTCTAGACACATCCCCAAAATCGTCCCACCAAGTGCAACACATCAGAATCCCCAGCAGAGGTGTCACGTGTGTGCAAATAACACTGTAAGGCCATGTACTCAGAAGGACTCAAGGTATATATGTGCCGAGTGTGATGTAGGACTGTGCGTATACCCATGCTTCGAGGAGTACCACACTCTCGCTTACTATTGAGAAACAATAGTGTGGTAATGACGAGCGATAAAAAGATGCTCAAGAAGTGTTGTAAATACGAAAAAAGACACTCAGGAAGTGTTATTATAAGTACTGCATACAGTGATGACATGTAAATATTTTCTCGTTAGTGTAAGGACTGAACGTTGTGGAGAACGTATGTTCTCGTATGGTAAGTGTTAGACGATATTTTCACAGCGAGAGGATCAAAAATACTCTGGTAATGTCTGTGTATACTGAAGGCATGTTGCAAATAATTTATTGTAAGTGAAAGAGCTGTACATTGTGAAGTCAAGTTATGCATATTTTCTTGTAACTGCAAGACAATGCATACACAGTGATACGTATAGCGTTACATGAGTAAGTGATTTATTTTCCCCCAAAAACACGATTTCTTTATGAAATAATAAGATCTTTTTTTGTGTGGGTGAGAAGTGGACAGAAAAGTGTTAAGACCATTCCTATACCTTCCCTGAGTCACGTTGGCGAGAATACCTGAGTTTACCTTGCATAGAAAACGTGTTTTCTCTCACTGCCACTGGGGATTCCCCACCCGCTCACACCTGCCAGAGGCCAGAGAGACTACGAAAAACGCACTTCAAGCCTCCAGTGAGTTTTTTTATGGTCATATTCGTTTTTTTCACATCAAACTTTATCATTTTAGCCAAAAAAAATAAAAAGTTGGCCGGCACAGGGGTGACACTTAGGGCTGGGAGTGGCCGGCATGTGGCAGGTTAAGTGGGGTTATTGGGTTCGTTAAGTGAGGGGGGGATGGGGTGTGGTTGATGTTAGTGCATATTGCTGTTAGTGTGTGTGTGCGCACGCACTTGTTACGGTCCGAGTGGTGACGTCATCGGAAGGGTCTTGCAGTATGCAGGCGGAGCCCGCTCACTTGAAAGTGTGAGGCCGGTGAGTTCGGTTGTTTCGCATCCTAATACTGGTAGCAGAGCGTAGTTTGAGCATAATGGCGTCGTGCTCAACTAAGTGGCCTCTAAAACTTGAAAATGAATCTGCCTATGAGAGTTGGAAGAAGGACATTGACATATGGTGCGAACTGACGGACTTACCGAAAAAGAAGCAAGCTCTAGCCATTCACCTTTCATTGTCAGGAAGAACGAGGGTGGCGTCTTCAGAAATTGACGCTGCTGATCTGAAAGATGATAATGGTGTTAAGACCTTGTTGAACAAACTAGACAGTTTATTTCTCGTGGACAAAGGACGTTGGCAGTTTGCAGCTTTTCATGAATTGTACAACATCAGAAGACCTTGTGATATGAACATTCGTAAGTTAGTGGCAGAATTCGAGCATGTTGATTTTAAATTTACGAAGCAGGACATGCAACTACCTAATTCTGTGATGGCTTTTATGCTTCTGGCTTCATGCAAACTTTCAGATTGTGAGCAACAACTAGTGATGTCTGCAATAACTGAGGTAACTTACGTGAATATGAAATCTGCCCTGAATCGTATTTTCACTGGGGAAATTTGCGGGCAGAACGATGCATCGGTGTCTGCCAATGAGGCGAAGAGTGAACCAGTTTTTTGGAGTGACGAAGTCGGGGATGAGGAAACGTTTTATGTTAGGAGTACTTGATGAGGAAGGACAAGGTTTCGGGGTGGTGCGGTACGTGATCGAGGTCGTGGTGATGGCCGTTCAACTGTGTCTGCTAGAATTTCCCAACGCTCATCCACCTGCAGGAGGCAGAACCCGCTCGGGCCTGATGGTAAGGTGTCGAGGTGTTTAGTATGTGATTCTCAATTTCATTGGGCACGTGACTGTCCGGATACATACGAAAATAAAGGCAGTAGAGAAGAAAATTATGAAACCGTGCATCTGTCACTATTTATGGGCTATGCAGATGATACAGCTAGTAGTAATTACAGACGCTAGTAGAAGAATCTAAGGGATGTGCTGTTCTAGACATAGGGTGTTCTACAACTGTATGTGGGGTTGAATGGATCAATTGCTATCTAAGTGAGCTCAGTGATTACGAACGTGAAGCTATAAAAGAAGAAAAGTCATCCTCAGCTTTTACTTTCGCTGATGGTGTCACAGTATCTTCCCTCAAATGTGTTACTCTGCCCTGCTACATTGGAAATATGCATGCAACCATTGTGATTAATGTGGTGAGCTGCAATATTCCCTTGCTGCTGAGTAAACGTTCCATGAAAAAAGCAAAAATGGTGATTAATTTTGAGAGTGATCAGGTCAAAATTTGTGGAACTATCGTTAATTTGAAGTCCTCATCTTCAGGCCATTACTTGCTTCCAATTTCTTTGTGACTAGGCCGAGAGTATTGTGAAACGATAGCACTGGCATCTCTTGGGGGTGATGTAGACAAAACGGCTTCGAAGCTTCACAGGCAATTTGGACACCCAACATCGACTAAACTAATCAGACTTATTACAAATGCTGGAATTAAAAGTTCAGAACTGGAGCAAGCTATCAAGGATGTATCTGATGCATGTTCAGTCTGTTGTAGGCACAAGAGAGCTAAGCCTCGACCTGTAGTCAGTTTGCCCATGGCATCTAAGTTTAACATAGCCATAGCTATGGATTTGAAAGCTTGGGGTAGGCATTATTTCTTAGTCTTTGTTGATTTGGCGACCAAGTACTGCACAGCGATAGTAATTGCGGACAAATGTGCGACCACCATTATCAAAGGAGTATTTCAGAGCTGGATTGTTCTGTTTGGCGCACCTGGAAAAATTCTCACAGATAATGGGTGTGAATTCAACAATGCTGAAATATGAGCATTGGGAGAGGCCTTTAATATCAAGGTCATGACGACGTCTGCAGAGAGTCCATGGAGCAACGGAGTATGTGAGCATCAAGATGCAGTCATAGGTGACATTGTTAGGAAGATAATGGCTAATAGCCAGTGTGACTTGGATGTGGCCTTGGCTTGGGCAGTATCAGCAAGAAATGCTCTCACCAACTATGCAGGTTTTTCTCCTAACCTACTTGTTTTTGGTCAAAACCCTAGCCTGCCTAATGTGTATGCAAATGATCCTCCAGCCTTGGAACCTACATCACCATCAAAAATTGTGAGGGACAATTTGAACGCTCTTCATTTAGCAAGGGCAAGAGTTTATAAAGACTGAATCGGGTGAACATTTGGCTAGTGCTCTGCAGCACAACATACGTTCGAGTGACTTAAACGACATCCAAAATGGAGATGAGGTCTTCTACAAAAGAAATGACAGTCTTGAATGGCTTGGTCCTGGAATTGTAATAGGCAGAGATGGAAAACAAATTCTGGTGAGACACGGCGGTGTCTACGTCCGAGTGCACGTGTGTCGTCTAGCATATGCTCCAGAACGAAATACTACAGTTGGAGACAGTGTCAGTAGTTATGAGAAGAACAGTGTAGTCTAAGAGAAGCCTAATGACAATTCTTCGCAAGGATTGAATGACTATCCACCGGATGATGAGTTGGAAAATGGTGCAATTCTGGATGATCAGCCTCCCACAGTTTCTCTTCCAGTTAAGGAGCCTCCCAAGGTTTCTGTTGGTCAGCGTATAAAGGGAATACATTCAGAAACTGGAGAGTTGGTGACTGGAAGGATTGTGAGTTGGGCGGGAATAGCCACTGGAAAGTACAAACACTGCTGCAAGTTGAAGAGGGACTCTGATGGCAATATTGATTGGGTGGATCTGCAAAATGATTTCAGCACATGGGAAGTAGTTGATGATGAAGCAGAGATGCTTGTTGTTTTCAACTCTGAGGACGTATTATGCGCCAAGGAAAAAGAAATTACAAACTGGCAGAATAATGATGTGTATGAGGAAGTAGATGATGTTGGGCAAGATGCCATAACGGTTCGATGAGTTGTGACGGAAAAAATGAAAAACGAGAAGCCGTTTATTAAAGCCCTTTTAGTCGCCAGATGATTTGAGGAAGACACTGTGGATCTCCAGAAAGACTCTCCTATATGCTCAAAAGAGGCTGTGCGTTTGGCACTTTCTTTTGCCTCCACCAACCAATGGCATTGCCAGGCTATGGACGTGAAAGCTGCTTATCTGCAAGGTAACGACAATGACTGAGTTGTTCATTCACGTCCTGCGCCTGAATATGCAAACGGTAAGCTGTGGAGACTAAGGAAAACGGTTTACGGCCTTTGTGATGCTGTTAGGCATTGGTACCTGTGCGTTAAAGATCAGTTGTTGAGTCTCGGAGCTAAAGTGTTATCACTGGTACACGTGAGTTCGAGCAGCAAGTGATAAACAGTTTGAGCCAAATATTCCTCATTGGCAGTTCGGAATCAAAAGCTTTCAAATACGTTGGTCTAAATGTCGTCTCCAACAGCGATGGCAGCATAACGCTTGACCAGTTCCAGTACACTTTGTCTTTGAAACCAGTCATGCTGAGCAGACATTGTGCAGCAGTAAAATCAGGAGAGCTGTCTGAGTCTGAGAAAAATGAGTACCGAGCATTACTTGGGCAGCTCAATTGGATTGCCACACACACTCGACCAGATATTGCCTTTGATGTGTGTGAGTTGAGTATGACTAGCAACCAAGCTATCGTAGGAAATTTGCTTAGGCTCAACAAGGTGATCGCAAGGGTGAAGACTGACAACATGAAGCTATACATTCCAAGAATGGGGCCACTCGATGAATGTTATATAGAGTGCTTTTCAGATGCCTCTTTTGCCAACCTTGTAGGCAATGCATCTCAGGGAGGCTTTGTGATCTTCCTACGAGATGCTAGTGGGGCGAGATGTCCCTTATTCTGGCAGACTAGAAAGATCAGGCGAGTCGTCAAATCTACTTTATCTGCTGAAACGCTGGCGCTGCTTGAGTGTGATCTCACCAACATATTGTGTGAGGTTTCTGGATGTGGAGATTTCAAGATCAAGTGTTTCGTGGATAACAAGAGTCTGGTGGATGCCCTTTACTCCTGTAGGAGTGTAGAAGACAGAAGATTCCGTAAGGAAATTGCTGTATTACAAGACCTGTTGGTGCAAGGGGAGATTGATGAAGTGTCTTGGGTGGATACATCACAACAACTGGCTGACTGTCTCACCAAGAAAGCTGCCTCGACCGAGCGGCTGCGTGCAGCAGTCAGCCGGGACTAGAAGGAATATAATACTTCAACTGACACCACATACCTGTATGTGGTTACAGACTGGGTCTTAATGGTGCTTAAACAAAAGTCTATGTATTGGATACATAGTGTGGGATCTTTCATCAAATTAAGAAGAGAGGACCAGAGTGTTAGTGCATATTGCTGTTAGTGTGTGTGTGCGCACGCACTTGTTATGGTCCGAGTGGTGACATCATCGGAAGGGTCTTGCAGTATGCAGGCGAAGCCTGCTCACTTGGAAGTGTGAGGCCAGTGAGTTCGGTTGTTTCGCATCCTAATAGTTAATGTGCTGCTTAAGTAGGGTGTTGGGTGTCTACTTGGAGGACAAAGCCGTGAGATGCGTTTATGTCGTCCTAGTGCTGAGACAGATGACAGTGAGTAAGGCTGCGGATATGTCCATTGATGGTGGGATATGTAGATGGATGGGCAGGTAGTGAGAAAGTAGGCCCATGGGAATAGGTCATCTGATGATACAGATTTCAATTACAGTAGGAATAAGTTTTTGTGTGGGAAATAGGTCCATAAGAGATATTACTTGGGAATCATGCTGAAGTAAGTATAGAGGTTCACTGGGTTTCATTAGGTTCATAATGAAATGCATTTACTGGGAAAGAGGTCTGTGTTTGAAATGTACTTGCCAGTGTGAAGTAAATGTCCATGTGGGAAAATTTGCTGTGGAAAAACAGGGCAATGGTAGGTGGGGGTACCCATCATCCACCCACTTAGTTAAGTGATACCCTGTTTTGAGGGTAGCTTTACATTGAGTGGCAAGCCAAATGATTTCCTATAAACCAGGAAATTATTTACAACGCTGGGTGGTAACCTTATAACCAACCAACACGTGTTCCCTACGTGACAACAAGTGGGTTGGCGGAGGGTTAGTGCCCCTCCCCGGAAAACAACTAACTATAAATACGAACAAGAAGCCTCGGACTTGGACGGACCAAAAGGTGACAACTAAGGACTAAACAAAGGACTTGGTACGATAGTTACCTGGAATGTAAGGGGTGCAAATGATGAGGTGAAAGAAAGAGAGATTGTCCAGGTGCTTGAGGGTGTGAAAGTGGATGTATGTGGATTAACTGAAACTAAATTAAGAGGTGAGAGTGTGAGAGAATGGGAGTATGGAAGGGGTATATGTGCAGGAGTAGGTGAGAATGAGAAGGCAAAAGGAGGAGTGTGTATTGTTGTGAGTAACAGATGGAAGGAGAATATAAGAGAGTATGGATCAGTTGGCTCAGCATTGCATGAGTAAGATTGAAAGTTGGACAACAAATGTGGGCAATTGTGTGCATGTATGCATCAGTTCAAGATCATGCAAACAGAGTGAGAGAAGAGTTCTGAACGAATGTGGAAGCGTGCATGGAAAAGTTTGAAAGGAACGAGAAAGTGTTTTTGACTGGAGATATGAATGGAAAAGTAGGGAATGTGAAGATGGATGGAGTAGTTGGTGAGTGGTGTGTGCCTGCAGAGATGTTTGAGAATGGCAGTGCTTTAGTAGACATTTGTGCCGGGAGGGGGTCGGTGATAGCTAATACCCTCTTCAAGCAAAAAAGGATCCATAGGTAAACATGGCGAGTGATGAGAACGGTGGGTGGTGAACTGAATGAATGAAAGGCAATGATTGATTAGTGTGTGTGTGTGTGTGTGTGTGTGTGTGTGTGTGTGTGTGTGTGAATGAAAGGATGAGAGGGTGTGTAATGGATGCAAGAGTATATGGAGGTTGGGGGAGTGGACTTTCGGACCACCACTTGGTGGTGGTCAGAGTCAAAGTCCAAATGGAATAGAGAAATAGAAGAAGGAGGACAGGAGGAAGGGGTAGATATAAGGAGAGTGGAAAGGTTACAAAAGGATGAGAAAAAGACAAAATATAATAGAGAAGTGGAGGAGCAATTGGGTAAATATGGATTGTAGCAGATGGGGGACGTGGAAGGTGTGTGCAAGATATTCACAGAAGAAATCTGTGCAGCATGTGAGCTGGTGTGTGGGGTTAAGAAAAGACGAAAGGGGGTGCAGGGAACAGCATGGTGGACTGAAAAGGTGGGAGATGCTGTGGCACAAAAAAAGAAAGCATATAGTGAGTGGATGAGAAACGGGGGCGTCGAAGAAGCTGAGAGACGGAAGAAAGAGTTATATGTTGAGAGGAGGAGAGAGGTGATGAAAAGGTTAATAAGAGACAGTAAGAAGAGAGCAGATGAGGAATTTGGAAGGAATTTGACTGTAAAGTGGAGGGACTGTAAGAAAATGTTTTGGAAAGAGGTAAAAAGAGTTAGACAGGGTGCCAAAGATGTTAGCTGGGGAGTGAGAGATAAAAATGGTAGATTATTAATGGAGAAAGGAGAAAAAGTGAGCATATGAAGAGAACACTTTAACGAATTGTTGAACATAGAGAATGAAAGCAATGCGAGTATAAGTGGCTGGGGAATGACTGGGAGAAAGAGGGATGTGAGAAGAGAGGAAGAACTCAGTAGCAAGGAAACTGTGGAAGCAGTGAGGTAAGTCAAAATGGGGAAATCCCCAGGAATTGATGGAGTGTGTGACGAAATGCTGAAGCATGGGTGAGAGGTAGTTGTAGAATGGATGTGGAAAATGTAAATATTGGCCTGGGAGGAAGGAAGAGTCCCGGAGGATTGGAAGTCAGGTATAATTATTCCCCTAAACAAAAGAAAAGGGCAAAAAGAAGTGTGTGGTAATCATAGGGGCATTTGCCTTCTTAGAGTATATGGTAGGATACTTACTGACAGGGAAATAACAGAGGAATTAGTTGGAGAAGAACAGGGAAGTTTTAGGAAGGGAAGAGGTTGTGTAGATCAGATATTCATTCTTAGATCTTTAGTGGAAAAGCGTCTAGAGAAGGGAAAGAAGCTGTATGCGGCCTTCATGGATTTGGAGAAAGCATATGACAGGGTGGATAGACAAGGATTGTGGAGAGTATTAAGAATATATGGAGTAGATGGGAAGTTGGTGAAGGCCTTGAACAGTATGTATGAGTGTGCTAAGGCTGCAGAGCATGTGGATAGTGAACTGATTGAATTTTTCTATTTGGAGTTTGGACTGAAACAAGGATGTGTCATGTCTCCATGGCTGTTCAATCTGTATATGGATGGGATTATAAATGAGACACAAGGTAGAACAATGGATGTTGAAACGGCCCTAGTAAGAGAGGGCAATGTTTGGAAAATACCTGTAATGTTGTTTGCAGATGATACTGTGTTAAGTGGAGACGATGGGGAGCTGCAAGGCTTGGTGGATGACTCTGGGAGAGTAAGAAACGGAATCTAAAGGTGAATGTAGAGAAGAGTAAAGTTATGGTCTTCGAGAGAAGTGAAATCAGTGAATGTACAGTGAGGTTCGATGAGGAGGAAAAGGAAAATGTTAATGTGTTTCAGTACTTGGGTAGTGTGATGAATAAGGTTGGAAATTTAGAGGGTGAAGAGCTTGAAAGGGTACAACAGGGAAGAAAGGTTGCTGGTTCCTAGAGAGCAGTGATAAGAAACAAGGAAGTGAGCATGGAAGTGAAACACTTACTACATGACTGTATTGTGATACCAACTCTGACGTATGGAAGTGAAGCTTGGACCTTGTTGGAGGGACAGAAGTTAAGACTGAGAGCAGTGGAAATTAGTTATTTGGAAGAGACATGTGGAGTCACAAGGAGAGACAGACTGACAAATGAGGAAGTGAAGGATTGTTGTGGTGTGAATGTGGATGTGATGGGAAGCTTTAGGAGAAACACATTAGGGTGCTTTGGCCATGTGGAGAGGATGGAGAGTGAGAGACTGACGAAGAGAGTGTATATGAGTGAGGTGGAGGGAGGGAGAGGGAGGGGGAGGCCTAGGATGCGATGGAGTGATAGAGTGGAGAGGTATATGAGAGAGGGGGTTGTGAGTTGGGAGTGGGGTAATGAAATGGCTGGGGACAGGGCGACATGGAGGCGATTTGCTTGTGGCCACGCCTTACTTGATTAAGGCATCTGGCGATAGATAGATAGATAGATAGAAAACAGGCTCATTGCGGACAATATATCCATGGGTGTATATATTTATTTAAGAAACCTATGACCTTTTAGAGATCCTATGTGTAGGCCTATGGAGTTAACTGACCCACGGAGAGAAAACTGTTCGGTGGGGTAAAGTAGGTTCATGGTGAAATTGGTTTATGTGGGATAGCAGGCGCATCTGGAAAATTTGGTCATGAGGGAGAACAGGCCCAAATGGGAATCTAGTCCAAACTAGGGAAATAATGCCATATGAGAAAAATAGGTCCATGGAGTGAAAATAGGTCCAAGGAGGGAAATATTCGGGTAGAGAAGATTACCCATAGAGGTAGCCAGCAAAGGACTTACGTGCTCGTAACTATCGTGGTGATGAATCTTGTATAAAACATACATTATTGTCGTTGCTACATAATTTTATAAAGCATAAGGGACACATTACACAGGCAAGGAAGTTAAGAATGTCTATATCTAACCTGCTCAATCCAAATTTGTTACCGAAGAATAATGAAACTGTCACGTAATACCACTAACAGAAGAGAAAATCTGCCATTGTGTGCAGTTAACCACAGGAATCCCTTACAGCAGCCCATAAATCTGTCAGTTGTCGTTGAAATATTAAAGAGTATCTTTAGTGATGCTGGACTCCATAAAACAAACTGTTCATTACAAAAAACAGTTGCTTAGTAATCCAGAGTGCCCCAATAAAAAAAAAAAAAGTGTTTTTACTAAGAACAATGCCAAGACTCTGAGAAAAATGTAAGCTTGTCCTGTGGGAGAAAACATAGAAATATTCCCTTACTGAAATGTAACCATTAACATTTCAACTCTTACATCCCAAGGGCGATCTCACATGCCTTATTTCTTACCCGGACCATAACTTCAGCTCATCATGCCCATATATATATATATATATATATATATATATATATATATATATATATATATATATATATATATATATATATATATATATATATATATATATATATATATATATATATAATATCCCCCTACCATCACGAACACTTTCAGCCCCGGAGAATGATTCAAATTAAATGTTTAAAGTACTCAGACAACTAATTCAATACCCTTTTCCAGGGGGGTAAATATCACTGCCCTAACCATACCGTCCATCAAATTCCCAGCCTGTCAAACACGCTATTTTGTTCACCACACCAATTTCTAAATCCATCGTTGACGGTGTCACAGTGCGATGCAGGTCAACGATTATGGTTGTTAGACTCTTAGAAGAAACAAGATAGAAAATGTCTGTTTTATATATACGTGCAGCTGGCACAGACAATTATGCTTTCTCTTCCGTCCTGCACTAGGGGTAGGACGTCCCCGATCGCCAATAGTGACACGCCAGTGTATAAGTGGAAGGGAAGGGAACGCCACGATAGGGGCGGTGATGAGTTTGTCCTTTAAGGTGTTGAAGGACTGTAGATGGCCTTCTGTCCATGCGAAAGGTTCCCCCTCTTTAGTTAGGTCATGTAGTGGCTTGGCGATATTTGCAAAACCTTTCACAAAGTGTCGGTAGTATGACGCCAGGCCAGTGAATGTGCAGACCTCGTGCACATTCTGGGGTAGAGGGTGATCTGCTATTGCCTGTAGTTTTCCCAGGTCGGGGACTATGCCTTCTTTGGATATGACGTGCCCCAGGAAGGAGATGGAATGCTGGGCCAAGACGCATTCTGATGCTCTAAGCTTGAGCCCGGCTTGTCGAATCCTGAGGAAGACATGTCGTAGGCGGTTTAGGTGATCAGCTCAGGTTTTACTGAAAATTATCACGTCATCCAAATACGCTAGGCATATTTCCTAGGTAAGGCCGCTAAGTACCGACTCCATTAGCCTGGAGAGTGTGGCTGGGGCATTGCAGAGGCCAAAAAGGAGCACATTAAACTTATAGTGCTTTCTTGCTGGTAGAAAATGTTGTTTTGCCTCTGTCATTGGGGTGGACAGGGACTTACCAGTATCCTGATTGCAGGTCTAGGGTGGAAAACCAGGTTGCTACGTAGAGGGAGTCGAGGGAGTCATCAATTCTGGGTAGAGGGGTGGTGTCTTTTGTTGTCACGTCGTTTAGGTGTCAGTAATCTACGCAGAAGAGCAGGGTCCTGTCTTTCTTTTTCACGAGGACGACGGGAAGGACCAGCTGCTGGTGGATGGTGTTATTACACAGGCATCTAGTATGTCCTGGACCTGCCAGTCTTCCTCAGCCCGTAGGTTTGGGTTTTTTCTTCGTGAGGGTTGGCCGATAGGTGGTCTCGTCATCTGAATCTCATGAGACAGATAGGTGGTGTGGGCAATGTCTGTCGGTCCCAACGAGAAGATGTCTTGGAAGTCCAGGAGGAGGCATCAATGGCTGTTGGTTTGGTGTGGTGAGAGATGGTCGGAATGGGGGGTAAGGCAGAGGGGTCAAGGGTGGGGGGAGAGGCACAGGGCTCTGCCTCTTCCATTTATCTGACTACTAATCCCTTCAGGAGGGTGAAGGGAGTGGTGGAAAGGTTGGCAATGCACATTGCTCTGACACTGGGGGGGAGGAAGGTGGGGGACAACAGACGGGAAGCTGTGGTGCCCATTGGTGGATTTGGGGAGTACACTACCGCGTTTCCGGCGGGGCGGTAGAAGGGGAGCCAGGCCTCGTGGTGATGGGGACGGTGATGGTGGAGGCTATGGTAGGGGGGAAGGTGGGGTAAGGGGGGGTCACGGTGGGGAGGGGAGGGCGTGAGGGGGTCTGGGGCAGGTGGGGAAGTCGCGGTGGTTGCACGTGCAGAGGGGCTGAGGGGGTAGATCTGGAGGTTTGTTGAAATGTAGTCACTGCTTGTGGGAGTCTATGTTGGTGTGGAGTTTTTGTAGCAGATCCATACCTAGGTAACTGTCGTATGCACAGCAGGTGGAATCAAATATGATGAATTGATGTTGGGTAGTCACATGTTGATGGGTTTCAATACGGAGGGCCCGTGTCTCCCCAAGGATAGGCAAGGGGCCATCCTTCGTGTCTACGAGATGGTCGGAGGTGGGGAGGAGAGGGTTGAAGGCTGTGGAGTGGCGGGAGTAAAGGTGGTGGTAGAGGTATGATCTGGCTGCTACCGTATCAACCAGAAGTCTTGCTTTCACTCCATTCAGCCTCATCTTGTCATAGAAAAGGGGATGGTATTTATGTAAGGTGGCCCCCGCCACTGTGAGGACGTGTGGAGGCAGTCCTAAAAATCCAGTTGTTGTGAGGTATCCTCCTCTCCAAGCTCCTTTTCCTCTGGCTCAGGGTAGTAGGTTGGAGGGGCCACGTCCTTGACGTGGTCGTCCTTCATGGCTCAAACTCTGTGGCGCCCCTGGTTGGCTGCTTTCTGACAGGCAGCCTTTAACTGCTCCCTGATGTCATGTATGGGGCAGTGATGGTTGCATGCAGAGAACTCCCACGGGTTGATAGAGATTAAGTTGGTGGTATCTCTGGAGTTAGGGTGCTTCTTGGTGGGGAGTGCCCTTGGTATGGTGGGAGAATTTCATGGGGCAGTGTTTCTGGGGGGCGTCCGGGGTTTGGTGGGGGACGGTTTTCGTGTGGGGACTTGGCTAACCACCCTGATTTGCTGAGGCGTAGTGTAAGTGGCAAGGTCCCCAGTTGAGTCGTAGATTGTAAATTGCTCTCTGATGACACTGAGGAGGATCCTTAGCAGGGTGTTGAACATATGCTGGTCGCGGGTGTTGACATCAACCTCCGGGTAAGCGGCAGTGACAAGCCTCCTGGTCTGGATGAGGGTATCATCCAAATTGCCGCCATAAGCGAGGACATCTAGATGGAAGAAGGTGATGACCTTCCCCAGGGAGGGTGTGACAGCTTGCATCACGATTTGCCTGAATTTAACCCATTTCAGCTCTGGGACAATTTTTGCTGCGATGCTCGACACAGGTTTCTGAAGGTGTGGGAGTGTTGCTATTTTTTCTCTGTCATTCTCGAAACTTATATGCAATATAGGCTTGACCATGGACATATATGTGTGTATGTTGTACTGCTCAGGGTCAAACTTAGGTAATTGGACATGCACTTTGGCAGCCATTTTTGAAACTGTCCCTTTTTGTCCCTTGTTGAACTCTGCCAGATAGAGAACCACTGCTACCCACCAGTGTAATGGGGCATATTCTGCGTCCAACTTCTTGGGTTCAAATATGGTGAAGGCCTTTGCTTCTTTATTCTTGACCTGAGGAGTAGACTGTAGCACCAGTCAAGCAGGGCAGTACTCCTGAGGTGGATGGAAAGCTGTTGACAGGGAGTGCTGGAGCTCCCGTTTCATCAGCCCTCAGGACTAGTTCCTGACCATTCCCCTTTGTTGAACTTTTTCAGTGTCTCAGTTACACAGAGAGTAGGCCAGCATGCTCTCCAGTACAAATTTCTCTATCTACACCAAACTACATGCACAGTACACACTACACTTCCTATTCAAAATTCAACAAAATTAGCGTCTCTTCATCAAGCCTCGGAGTCCCCGGGGGGGGGGAGGGACCATAAATGCCCCCACCATCCTCCCCTCTCCCGATGACAATTCGAGGTGCCTGGAACCACTGTCTGACTCTCTTCTTCTTCATTTCTGCAACATTCGCGGCCTTTCCTCTAACTTTCGCTCTGTTGAGCACCACCTCTCCTCGTCTAAACCTCACCTTCTTTTTCTAACGGAGACTCAGCTGTCTGAGGCAACTGACAGCAAACCCTTTCCTGTATCCTCCTACTTTCTCTATACTCATTTCAAAGCCAGAGGTGGCTGTTGCATATATATACGACATATCTTGCTCTCGTGTTCCTGAACTCGATTCTTCTGAATTCTCTACACTCTGGCTTTGGCTTTCCTGTCATTCTCTGACTAAATATATCTGTGCTGTTTACTTATCTCCTAATTCTACTGACTATCAAAAATTCTTCGACTATCTTACTTCTACGATGGAACACATTCTATCCATTTCTCCTTTCTCTGAAATCTCCATTCTAGGAGATTTCAATGTTCACCACCACCTTTGGCTCTCCTCTCCTTTCACGGATCCACCTGGTGAACAAGCCTACATCTTTTCTATCCTTAATGACCTAGAGCAGCTTGTACAGCACCCTACCCGTATCCCTGACCGCCTTGGAGAGAGCTTCAACATACTTGACCTCTTCCTCACAACAAATCCTTCTGCTTACTCTGTTAATCTTTTCTCTCTGTTGGGCTCCTCCGATCACAACCTTATTACCTTAACCTGTCCTATCACTCCGTTACGGCCTGTGGACCCTCCAGGGAAACGTCGTCTGTGGCATTTTGGAGCCGCGGACTGGGAGGCCCTCAGGCAGTATTTCTTTGATTTTCCCTGGAATGATTATTGCTTCCATGGTCGGGAGCCATCTGAGTGTGCCTTGCGTATTACGGAGGTTATCTCTCGGGCATGGAAGCATACATTCCTTTCTCATATCCTTTGACTAATGCAAGAAAGCCTTGGTTTAATCACGCTTGTTCTAATGCTGTCTGCAACAAGGAGAGGGCCTACAAAAGGTACCAGAGCCAACCCACCCCTGAATCACATCATCTTTACGTTTCTGCCCGGAATCGTGCTAAGTCTGTTCTTCACTCTACTAAAAATAATTTCATCCATGCAAAATGCTCTCAACTCTCCAACTCGAATTCTTCCCGCTCCTTCTGGCCCCTTGCCAAAAATCTTTCTAACAACTTTACCTCATCATCCTTCCCTCCTCTTTTCTACTCTGATGGTTCTGTAGCTATTTCTTCTACTGATAAAGCAGATCTCTTCGCACAGACGTTCTCCTCCAATTCCACCTTAGACGATTCCGGTGCTGTTCCTCCATCACTTCCCCCCTCTGACTTCCTCATGGCTGACATTAAAATTTCTTCAGTTGATGTATTTTCTGCCATCACTGGCCTCAGTACTAACAAGGCATATGGGCCTGATGGGGTCCCTCCTCTTGTTCTCAAGAACTGTGCTTCTGTGCTTACACCCTGCCTAGGCAAACTCTTTTGCCTTTGTCTGTCAACTTGTACCTTTCCTTCTTGCTGGAAGTTTGCTCTCATTCAGCCAGTCCCAAAGAAGGGTGATGACTCCCAACCCTCCAACTATCGTCCAATTCCTTTAACGTCCTGTATTTCAAAAGTTTTCGAGTCAATTCTCAATAGAAAAATTTTAAGGCATCTTTCCTATCACAACCTTCTTTCCGATCGTCAGTATGGGTTCTGTCAGGGACGCTCCACTGGCGATCTTCTCACCTACCTTTCAGACTCATGGTCATCCTCCTTTCGGGACTTTGGCGAAAGCTTTGCCATTGCACTTGACATCTCAAAGGCTTTCGATCGAGTCTGGCATAAATCTTTAATTTCCAAACTGCCCTCCTATGGTTTCTATCCTTCTATCTGTGCCTTCATCGCTAGCTTCCTTTCTGGTCGTTCTATAGCCGCTGTTGTAGACGGCCATCGTTCTTCTCCTAGATCTATCAAACAGTGGTGTTCCTCAGGGCTCTGTCCTATCACCAACTCTCTTCCTTTTATTTATCAATGATCTTCTAAGCTGTACATCTAACCCTATCCACTCATACGCTGATGACTCCACCCTTCACCTTTCCATTCGGTTCCCGCAACGCCCATCTCAACAGTTACTTCAACAAACAAGGGATGAGGCTATGGCACATCTAATGTCTGACTTGGCTCGCATCTCTGACTGGGGTAAAAATAATATGGCTGTTTTTAATGTATCTAAGACTCAGTTCTTACACCTATCAACCTGACAAAATCTTCCACAGGTTTACCCACTAGTGTTTAATAATATTCAGGTTAATCCTGCATTATCCTTGAGCATGCTTGGGGTTTCATTTACTCGGGACTTATCTTGGAAAGATCATATTACATCTCTTGTAAAATCTGCTTCCAAGAGATTGGGTGTGCTAAGCCGACTCCGCTCTTTCTTCACCCTTGCACAATTGTTGACTCTATACAGGGGTTTTATCCGCCCCTGTGTGGAGTACAACTCTCATGTGTGGGGAGGCTCCCCACTTACAGCTCTTCTCAATAGGGTGGAGTCAAAGGCTTTTCGTCTCATTAACTCTCCTTCTCTTACTGACTCCCTTCAACCTCTGTCTCTTCGCCACACTGTTGCATCTTTATCTCATTTCTATCGCTACTTTAATGGTCACTGCTCCTCTGAACTGTCTGCTTGCATTCCTCCACCTCTACGACGGGCGCGTAGCACCCGTCTGGCAGCAAACTCTCATCCCTTTTCTGTCCAACTCTCTAATGCAAGAGTTAACCGTTACTCCCAGTCTTTCATTTATGCAACAGGTCAGCTCTGGAACTGTCTCCCTCTATCTGTATTTCCTGCTGCCTATGATCTCCAGTCTTTTAAACGCAGTGTGTCCAGGCATCTCAAAATGATCGGATCTTGAATTTGGCTCTCTATTGTATTTTGTTTTTCTCTTGGAGGGAACTGTTATTCCGGGCTCTTGGCCTTTGGTTCATTCTTCCTAGCATAAAAAAAAAAAAAAAGTACACAGACAAGGGATAGGGCTCAAACACAGGCTAACCAGATCTACACGTATATTACCTTACAGAGTACAATGGTTCACACACAAGTATATGGACAATCCTATGTAGAACACAAGTACACACTATGACACAATACAATATAAAACACAATTACGCTACATATCACAATACAATACTCACAGGTGGCCTGAACACAATACAACGTACGATACTATATATATCACAATGCAAGGCACATAGAGGCATGAACGCGATATAACACACGACGCGGTATATCACAATACAATACACCTATATGGTACAAATGCAGTATAACACAAAACACTATATGTATTGCAATGCATAGAACACAGAGTCAGGTCAGGTATGTATTGCACAGGGAGGGAACAACACGCTCAACAACCCAATGATGGTTTCCTACACTGAAATGTATGGGGGAGGCGGTGGCTGAATCGGTAGAGAGGAGGCCTGCAGTCTTGCTGGACCCAGGTTCGAATCCTGGCTGGGGCAGGGAACATTTTAAGGATTTGAATCTCATAAGAGCAGACTTTCCTGATCTACCAGATGACCCGCCGACATGTCATAAAAGTACCCCCACTAATATCAATACACCAGTCCTGTATGAGACAGCCTAAGCATGTATTCAATATGGACGGTGGGTGTTAGCGCCGAAGTGGTGACATGTGGAGGTGTAGGAGGACTACTGGGCCTTGGGATAGGCTATTGCCCCCGAGATATAGGCCCTGAAGCCTTTGCCCAGAGTCGGACAAAAAAAAAAATTCTCGATCAGATATATGACACGAGTATGTTACATGGACGTATGTGGATATCTAGGTGGATATTCCACTGCACTAGGCTACTGTATGTCACCACTCGTGAGGCACAGGGGTCGTGATGCACATGTGAGGGGTCAGAGGCATTAACAGGGGAGTGTGGGTATTGCCTATGGGGTGAGAGGGGGGTTACACACAAGAGGGGGGGAGGGGACACACAAGAGAATGGACTCAGGGGAATCACGTGGGGGTTTGGTAAATTCTAAGACACTCAAGGATGTGACACTCTAGGCGAGGGGGAAAGGTTCACACACATGAGCTGTAGCACTGGGGCTCACAATGTAGGCTGGTGTCGGTGGGCGCAAGGGGCGTGCCCAGGGCTACAGCACAGGCAGCTGCAGGTGACGGCCCAGTGTGGAAGAAGGAGGGCCATCCAGGGCGTGTTCCCGATGTGAGTCTCGTATGGTGTAGTCTGGGGTCCAGGTCGAGCTGAAAGGCTAAGTGATGGGCGGCCCTTTCCTGGTGGGGGCCCTGGGAGTGTGGAGGTCCTCTGGGCTGGAGCCGAACAGGGCTAGAAGGCGCTTGGCATGGCACCTGCCCTTGGCTGAGATGGGAGTCAGGGGGGCAGACCTGGGCTGGTCCGGGCCTGGGGCCAGCTGCTGGACACCCGTCATTGTCCTGGGGCTGTGGTCTCACCTGGAGGAGGAGCCATCAGGGGTTGGCTGCGGCCTCCCGCCCTGGGGGAGTCTGCCAGCTGTTGTGGGCATTGGGGGCTGCACTGCAGGGTGCCCGCCGTTGTCCAGGGGCTGCAGTCTCACCTGGAGGAGGCTGTCAGAGGTTGACTGCAGCCACTCACTCTGGTGGAGTATGTCAGCTGCTGGGGGTGTCGGGGGCTGAGCTGCAGAGGCAGAATGCCTGGTCTCAGGGTGGTCTCATCCCAGGTACTCTCTGATCGGGGTCCTGTGGGGGAGCAGTCTCCATTCTCCATGGAGGAGGGAATGCAGGTGGGGAGTCTCGCTCGGCCACAGGAGGGGTGGGCTGAGCCTGAGATGGTGCCCCCATAGTGAACCTCCGGGGTCGTGGAGGAGGAATGACCGGTGGCCCGTTCCTTAGCCTGGAGGGCCTGATGGTCCCTGCTGAAACTCCACACTGGGGTGGAGAAAGGGGGTCCAGAGGGCACTCCTTCTGCCTGACAGGTCCAGGGGACACTACCCGGGCTCCCTCCCAGGGTAGTGGTCGGGGGAGATCCGGTAGATACTGCATCAGGCTGACAGTTACGGGGGATGCTGCCGGGGGATCACTCATCCCGGGGACAACAGGAGGAGAAGTCACAGGGGGTCTTCTGTCTTCTCTGGCAGGTCCGGTGAACTCTGTTGCCCTCCTGCTGTTGGGGGAAAGTGCAGCTGGGGGACAACTGGTGGTCCCTCCCCCAGTGGCAGATCCGGTGGATACTACTACGGGGCCTCTCACCCCCCTAGGGAGCACAGGCAAAGGTCATCGAGGTGCATGGCAGGAGGAGATCTGGTGGACGCTCCTCCTACAGTAGATCCAGTGGATGCCACTGCGCCACTGCTCTCCTGGGGTGAAGTAGGACTGTGAGTGCTGGCTGCAGATTTCCTTCTTGTGAAGGCATGTCCGGTGGACTCTGTGTCCGAGGGCCAACTTGGGACTTTCCTAGGGCTAGTCTCACCCCGATTCTGGTGAGTGCTCTCTCTGTCAGAGGGTAACGCACTCGATTGAAGTACTTCCTGGTGGTCCTTCTGCGTGGAAGAGGGGCGTCGGGTCATGGGGGATATATGTTGCTGTGGCGTGGAACACTGGTGTATCTTCTCATTGCCTCCTCCTGAGGTGTTAATTCATCCGTACAAAATGCTCTCAACTCTCTAACTTGAATTTTTCCCGGTCTTTCTGGCACCTTGCCAAAAACCTTTCTAACAAATTTACCGCATCATCCTTCCCTCCTCTTTTCTACTCTGATGGTTCTGTAGCTATTTCTTCTACTGATAAAGCAGATCTCTTCGCACAGACGTTCTCCTCCAATTCCACCTTAGACGATTCGGGTGCTGTTCCTCCATCACTTCCCCCCTCTGACTTCCTCATGGCTGACATTTAAATTTCTTCACCTGATGTATTTTCTGCCATCACAGGCCTCAGTACTAATAAAGCATATGGGCCTGATGGAGTCCCTCCTGTTGTTCTCAAGAACTATGGCTCTGTGATTACACCCTGCCTAGGCAAAGTCTTTCGCCTTTGTCTATCAACTTGTGCCTTACCTTCTTGCTGGAAGTTTGCTTTCATTCAGCCAGTCCCAAAGAAGGGTGACCATTCGCAACCCTCTAACTATCGTCCAATTGTTTGACATCCTGTATCTCAAAAGTTTTCGAGTCTGTTCTTAATAGAAAAATTTTAAAGCATCTTTCCTATCACAACCTTCTTTCTGATTGAAAGTATGGGTTCCATCAGGGACACTTCACTGGCAATCTTCTCAAAGTATGGGTTCCGTCAGGGACACTTCACTGGCAATCTTCTCACATACCTTTCAGACTCCTGGTCATCTTCCTTTCGGGACTTTGGTGAAAGCTTTGCCATTGCACTTGAAATCTCAAAGGCTTTCGATCGAGTCTGGCATAAATCTTTAATTTCCAAACTGCCTTCTTACGGTTTCTATCCTTCTATCTGTGCCTCCATGTCTAGCTTCCTTTCTGGTCGTTTTATAGCCGCTGTTGTTGACGGCCGTCATTCTTCTCCTAGATCTATCAACAGTGGTGTTCCTCAGGGCTCTGTCCTATCACCAACTCTCTTCCTTTCATTCATCAATGACCTTCTAAGCTATACATCTAACCCTATCCACTCATACACTGATGACTCCATCCTTCACCTTTCCATTCGATTCCCACAATGTACATCTCAGCAGTTCCTTCAACAAACAAGGAATGAGGCTATGGAACACGTAATGTCTGACTTGGCTCGTATCTCTGACTGGGGTAAAAATAATCTGGTTGTTTTTAACCCTTTAACTGCGGGTCTTGTTTTGGTCTGACTGTCCTCTCCCGTGGGGGTTTCAGCCAAATGTAAACAAACCTTTAAACCTTAATAACTCTGCACAGAATAAAGCTAGAGAAAAAAAATAAGGTACCATTAGAAAGTACTAACCTTCAGCTTTCCATTGATGTAGGTTTCATGACTTTGTTGACTTTCACAGGACGGGGAGAGCCGTTAGAAGTGAGGGGTGTGAAATAACTATTTTACGCCCCACACACCAGTACCAAATGCCAACCACTCTCTCATAATAGTAATATAAACATATATGAACACTGTACATACGATAAACACCCACTCTGTGTTCACTGAGGTAGGTAAAAGGCACTTCCCTGCGGCTGCGCCCGCTCTTCACTGCGGCTGCACCTCACTTCACTGCAGCGGCACCCGCTCACTGACGTTTCATGCGATCTTTTCATTATTTCTAACTTCTAATATTATTTTACATATAATCTGGGCAATATACATTATATTTACACTGCACTTATTACTATATTGCATCACTGTCGCATCACAGAATTACACAAGTGCCGCAGAATTACACAAGTGCCGCAGATTCTCTTATTACAATATCACTTATTATACTGGCCAATATTTACATTTTTTTCTAGGCAAAATATCCCTTATTACTACATTATCCATTATACAATTATTGGCAAAGCACGTCACTGTCGCATCACTATATATCACTGTCACTTTCAGTATTTACTCAGAGAGTGGTACTCGGCAAAGCACGGAGTTACACATAGAGCGACTTGGCATTCCAGGCACTGGTGTGTGCTCATTTTTCTCGTCCGAGGCCTCCGTGTGGTGTTATGACATACTCTGCAGCGGCCCTGTGACAACCTGCCGCCTGCTGTAAGAGGCAATTTCACAAGCTGGTGCCGGCTCATGTAATTGCGGCACTCAAGATGGTCAGGTTGTGTGTCAGAGTGTCGCCTCGGGATCAATGCCATCACCTGACCAAATCGTGCAAGTAGCTGCTGCACGACAGTCTTGGAAAACTGTCTCAGTGATGGTTGCCTTATGCCCCCGACTTGTGTCTTGTAGAGAATGAAGGCGTTGAGCATGCACATATCGAGCATGTGCAGGGAAGCCTTCCTGTACCATCGGGTGTTTCTCCTGATACAGTCGATTTCGCCAATCATCATATCAGACTTATCAACAAGTCTCATATTGACATTGTAATCAATGACGGCATCAGGCTTCATGATTGGCTCTCCCGTCCTGTAGCTGACCTTCCCAGTTCTCTGCAATTCCCCCTTGTGGATGGTGCTGATCATATTCACGACCTTCTTGTCATGCCACCTGATCGCCAGAAGCTTGTCTGACTTCTTCAGTTGAACATCTCCCTTGGATGATGATGATGCTTCGGGGAAACTTGGCCACTCTTTCCTATAGCTCCGTACAGTGCCAACAGTGCCAATGCCGTGTTCAGCCAGGTATTTGGAGAGTTTCGGTGCTGTGTAGTAATTGTCTGTGTACAGTACATGATTACCACCAAAATACCTCTCCATCAGCACTTTTACAACAGAGCCAGAGAAGCCAAGGGGGTCTTTCATGTTCACGTCCATTGTACTAGCCGAGTAGATGACAAAATCCAGGATATACCCCGTCTCACAGTCACACAGCACAAAGAACTTTATCCCAAAGCGGTGGCGTTTGCTGGGGATGTACTGCATGAATTTGAGACGTCCTCTGAACAATACCAGGGATTCATCTATGACGACTTTCTGCATAGGCCGGAAAAATCGCATAAATCGATCCCTAATCCTGTTGAGAAAATCCCTCACTTTCCACAAAGGGTCAGTTTGGGACAGGTTTGCATTGTCAGCGAAGTGCAGGTATCCTAGCAGCTGTCGGAACCGATCCCGTGAAATATACTTCCCGAATATTGGGATAGTAGTAATGTCATCCACGAGCCAGTACTCCTCCAACTCATGTCTCTTTATATGGGGCATCAGAAACATTAGTGCAAAAAAAACATACAGCTCTCTGATTCTGACAGGCAACCACGACACTTGCTTTGGTGAGCCAATAGGTCCCAGCCCTTCTGCTGCACACTGAGCTGCATACCTATTGGTCTCATCGCTGACATGCTGCACAATTTCATCATCCATGAAGGCCAGGAAGTAGTCAACAAAGTCATCTCCTGCGTTGCATGGAAAGGCAGGCTGTATTCCAGCATTTGTCATATCAAACGGCGGATTGTGTGGCTGAAAATCTGCACCGTCAGACCAAACAAATGCATCCACCTTCCCTGTGCGTGGTTCAGTGGAAGTGGCAGGTTGCATTGCACTCGTTTCCCCGTGAGAGGGAGCTGAGGTGGAGGCAATGGGTGAGGCAATGGATGAGGCAGGAGGTGAGGCAGGAGGCGAACGGGAGGGGGGTGAGGCAGGAGGCAACGGGGAGGGGGGTGAGTGCGGGGGCGGTGAGTGGGGGGGTGGCGAGGGTGAGGGAGCTGAGCGGGGGGCAGGCGGGGGGCAGGCGGGGGGCAGGCGGGGGGCAGGCGGGGGGCAGGCGGGGGGGTTTCTGACCTGGTGCGTGGTGAAACTTGACCCTTTCTACCCCGCTTTTCACCTCGCTTATCTCCTCGCTTATTGCCCAGCTTTGCCCTCCAACTGCCATGCATCCCCTTTGTTCTAGGCCTGCCCTGCCTGCACGGCCTGCACGGCCTGCCTTCCCTCGCTTTGCAGGCTCTGGGAATTCGTATTCCTCAGATGATGTAGACTGAGAAGAGGGCACGGCAGATGATGATGATGATGTGAGGGCAATAGGGCTAGGGGAACGGGAAATTGATGGGAAATGCTTACTAGGGCCTGGTGTGGGAGACGTAAGTCTGCGCTTCACTCCCTTCCCACGTGCAATACCAGATTTGCCCATAGGAGCCTTCCCTTTCCCAGAGTAAGTTGGGGGTGGTGGGGGGGAAACAACACGATCACTTTCATCACTGTCACTATCAATGGAAAATGGTTCACCACCAATCACTGCCAAATCATCACTGCTTGCTGTGAGTGTGTCACTTTCACTGCCACAATCAAGAGTAGTACTTACTGTTTTGTCCAGCTCAGTTCTAATTTCAGGAGTGCTCAACCCCTTCTGCCTCGCCGTCGGCAGTTCCTTCACCGGTGTAGAGGAACACTAGCACTAATCACTTTCGAGGAGGAAGCGAGCGACGATGAGTCAGGACGGAGCGCCATTGTCACGCACAGAGCTGGACAGATACTGACTGATGCGGGTCAGGGCGGAGGTGGGGGGGGGCCCCCTCGGGGTTGGAGGAGGGAGGTGTGGGATGGCTGGCGTGAAAGAACTCGACAGCTACTCTTGCGTGAGACACTTTGCATGCAGGAAAAATGCGCAGTGTTCAAAATATTCACGATCATTCCAGAATGACACCCGCAGTTTGGTCCAGTTTTGTCAATGTCATTCTGGAATGACACCCGCGGTTAAAGGGTTAATGCATCAATGACTCAGTTTTTGTATCTATCAACCCAACAAAATCTTCCACAGGTTTACCCACTAATGTTTAATAATATTCAGCTTAATCCTGCATCATCGTTGAACATGCTTAGGGTTTTATTTACTCGGGACTTATTTAGGAAAAATCATATTACATCTCTTGTAAAATCTGCTTCCAAGAGATTGGGTGTGCTAAGCCGACTCCATTCCTTCGTTACCCCTGCTCAATTGTTGACTCTATACAGGGGTTTTATCCGCCCCTGCGTGGAGTACAACTCTCATGTGTAGGAAGGCTCCCCACATACAGCTCTTCTCAATAGGGTGGAGTCAAAGGCTTTTCATCTCATTAAATCTTCCCGTCTTACTGATTCACTTCAACCTCTGTCTCTTCGCTGCACTGTTGCATCTTTATCTCTTTTCTATCGCTACTTTAATGGTCATTGCTCCTCTGAACTGTCTGCTTGCATTCCTCCACCTCTACGACGGGCACGTGGCACCCGTCTGGCAGCAAACTCTCACCCCTTTTCTGTCCAACTCTCTAGTGCAAGAGTGAACCACTACTCCCAGTCCTTCATTTATGCAACAGGTCAATTCTGGAACTGTCTCCCTCTGTCTGTATATCATGCTTCCTATGACCTCCAGTCTTTCAAACGCAGTGTGTCCAGGCTTCTCGAAATGAATGGATCTTGAATTTGGCTCTGTCTTGTATTATTTTTTTCTCTTGGAAGGAACAGTTTTGCGGGTTCATTGTCTTTGGTTCCTTCTTCCTCACATAAAAAAAAAAAACTCCCCATGTCTTCCTCCTGGGGTGGTGATGTTGTGATGGCTCCGTCGGGTTAATTTTTTAATAATGAATGCAAGAGCATACAGAGGTAGGGGGGTTGGACTATATTACAACCACTTGGTGGTGGTAAAAGTCAATGTACAAATGCAGTGGGTGAACAGGAGGAGAGAAGGGCAGGAAGGAGGGTACAAAGATTGCAAGTGGATGGAAAAAGGCCAGAATATAAGAGAGAAGTAGAGAAGTAATTGGATAAAAATGATTTGGAGCAGATAAGGGAGGTGGAAGATGTGTGCAAAATATTCACGAAAGGGGGGTGCAAGAAACAACTTGGTGGAATGAAGTGATGAGTCAAGCTGTGGCACAAAAGACGAAAAGCATTTAGTGCGTGGATGGGAAGCAGAGGCATGGTGGAAGTTGAGAGTTGGAAGAGAGTTGTATGTAAAGAAGAAGAGAGAAGTGAAATGATTAGTAAGAGAGAATAAGAAGAGAGTGGGTGAAGAATTTGGATGGAATTTGAGTGTAAATTGGAGGGAATGTAAGAAAATGTTCTGGAAAGAGGTAAAGAGATCCAAGAGATTGGGTGTGCTAAGCCGACTCCGCTCTTTCTTTACCCCTGCACAATTGTTGACTCTATACAGGGGTTTTATCCGCCCCTGTGTGGAATACAACTCTCATGTGTGGGGAGGCTCCCCACATACAGCTCTTCTCAATAGGGTGGAGTCAAAGGCTTTTCGTCTCATTAACTCTCCTTCTCTTACTGACTTCCTTCAACCTCTGTCTCTTCGCCGCACTGTTGCATCTTTATCTCATTTCTATCGCTGCTTTAATGGTCACTGCTCCTCTGAACTGTCTACTTGCATTCCTCCACCTCTACGACGGGCGCGTAGCACCCGTCTGGCAGCAAACTCTCATCCCTTTTCTGTCCAACTCTCTAATGCAAGAGTTAACCGTTACTCCCAGTCTTTCATTTATGCAACAGGTCAGCTCTGGAACTGTCTCCCTTTGTCTGTACTTCCTGCTGCCTATGATCTCCAGTCTTTCAAACGCAGTGTGTCCAGGCATCTCAAAATGATCGGATCTTGAATTTGGCTCTCTATTGTATTTTGTTTTTCTCTTGGAGGGAACTGTTACTGCGGGCTCATGGCCTTTGGTTCCTTCTTCCTCGCATAAAAAAAAAAAAAAAGTTTGATCAGGTAGTTAGTAGTGGAGTGAAAGATAAAAAGTGGTAAATTAATGGTGGTGAAGGGAGAAAAAGTGAGCAGATGGACAGAACACTTTAAGGATCTGTTAAACATAGAGAATGAATATAATACGAGTATAAGTGGCTCGGGAACAACTAAGAGAAGGAGGAAGGTGAGACGGAAGGAAGAGATCAGTAGTGCAGAAGTAGCAAAAGCAATGAAGAAAGTCAAAATGGGGCAAGCCCTAGGATTTGATGGAGTGTGTGGTAAAATACTGAAGTATGGGAGAGAGATAGTAGTAGAATGGATATGGAAGATGTGCAGATTGACCTGAGAGGAAGGTAAAGTCCTGGAGGATTGGAAGTCAGATATAATTATTCCCCTGTACAAAGGAAAAGGCGAAAAAAAAAATGTGTGGTATTCATACAGGCATCTGTCTTCTTGGTGAAATAGGAAAAGTATATGGTAGGATACTGTTTGACAGAGTTAGAGAAATAACAGAGAAATTTGTTGAAGAAGAACAGGGAGATTTTAGGAAGGGAAGAGGTTGTATAGATCAAGTATTCATCCATAGGTCTTTAGTGGAAAACTTTCAAGAGAAGGGAAAGATGTATCTGTCCTTTTGGGGTTTGGAGGAAGCATATGAAAGAGTGGATTGACAGGGAATGTGGAAATTAGTAAGAACATATGGAGTAAATGGGAAACTGTTTAATGCCGTGGGGATTATGTATGAGGCTGCTAAGGCTGCAGTAGGTGTCGATGGTGAACTAAGTGAATTTTGGCTGCAGTGCGTGTGGATGGTGATCTAAGTGAACTTCTCTGTTTGAATTTTGGATTGAAAAAGGGATGTGTGTTTTTTCCATGGTTATTCAATTTGCATATGAACAGGGTTATAAAAGAGATAATTATAAGGTAAGGCAGTGGATGAAAAAGCGGCCCAAATGAGAGAGGGCAGCATTTGGAAACTTCCTTCATTGTTGTTTGCAGATGATATTGTATTATTAAGTGTAGACGAAGGGGAACTGCGATCTTTGGTGATTGAGTTTGGGAGAGTGTGTAAGAATCGAAATCTAAAGGTGAATGTAGGGAAGAGTAAAGTTATGGTCTTTAAAAGAAATGAAGTCACTGAATGTACAATGAGATTGGAGGATGAGGAAATGAAAAATGTGAGTGCATTTAAGTACTTGGGTAGTGTGACGAGTAAGGATGGAAGTTTGGAGAATGAAGTGCTTGAAAGGGTACAATGGGGAAGAAAGGTTGTGGGTTCCTTGGGAAGTAAGCATGGAAGTAAAAAAGTCGCTGCATGATATTACTGTGATACCAACCTTAACGAATGGAAGAGAAACTTGAACATTGTTTGAAGGACACAAGTCAAGAATTAGAGAAGTTGAAATGAGTTATTTGAAAGAAGCATGTGAAGTTATAAGGAGAGACAGACTGACACATAAGGAATCAAAACTGAATTTTGGTGTGTATTGTGGATGTGGCGGAAAAAGTTGGGAGAAATACACTGACATCGTTTGGCCATGTGGAGAGGATGAAGAGGGAGAGACTAAATAGCTGAGTGTACAGTATGTGAGTGAGATGAGGTGGGATGAGGGAGAGGGAGGCCGAGGATGAGAAGGAGGGATAGAGTGGAGAGGTATATGAGAGAGGGGTGTGTGAACTTCGGGAAGGACAGTAAAATAGTGGGTGACAGGGTGACATGGAGGCGATTTGTTTGTGGCCACCCGTTACGGGATTAAGGCGTCTGTCATTAGACAGATAGATAGATTTTTGTTCCCATTAAAGAAGTCTTGATTTATTGAGCTTACTTTGTCGAACTGGGAATTAGAGATACCAAACTTTGTGAATAGGTCTTTAAGTGTGAAAGAACCGTAAAACGTTGAGTCATCTGTACAGTATATGAGCGAATGGGGTTATGGGTGACAGACAAGAGATCATTAATATGAGCGAAGAAGGGGGTTGGAGCCAGGACTGTTCCTTGTAGGTCGCCGACATTAATTTAAGATTCCAATATTCATCATCTATATTTACTCTTATCTTTCTAATGCTGTGACATGAGAAAATCAGTGGAACAAAAGATTATAGGCCACAACAGTGGAGTCTGGATAACAATGAAAAGTGCCAGACGATGTAAAAATTTTCAGAAATATCAAAGGTTTCTACATGGGATTCTCCATGATGGTTAATTGACTGATGGATTGTTTGAGGAAAGCCTTTAAACTATGCACTTATTAATGACAGACTCAAATATTTTACAAAGAGAAGATATGATAGCTATTGGTCTGAAATCAGAGTGAAAAGGGGATCTTCCTTTCTATGGAATTAGTTGGATGTTTGCATCTTTACAAGGATTAGGGAATGAAAAAGTACGTCTGCAAAGTCTGAATAGTTTAGCTGGAAAAGGAGTAAGTTCTGGGGAAAACTTTTTCAAAAGTATTCGAGGTATTCCATCTGGACCTGGAGCTTTGTTGGTTTGTAAACTGTTTAGAATAGATTTTACGTATTTAGTGTGTATCCTTAATGCAGCAATTTCGGGAGAGTCGACTTCTAGTACAAGATTTTCTCACAGGCTTCCTCTAAAGGAGAATTTCTGGCAAATGAATCCAAAAGAATGTTAGCTTTTCCACTAGGGCCATTTGCAGTATTTCTGTCTGATGATTTCAGTGGGTGAATGGGGGATGACATGTTAAAGTTACTCTTGAAAGGACTGACAGTTGACTACCAGAATAATCTATTGTCATTAGGAGTATTTACGAATATGGATGCTTCGTTGTAAAGAAAGTTTACTTTGGATCTTTAATTTGGAGAGTTTTATTACTACTTTTGTGTGTTTTCTAGCTATGTTAAGGTCATTTGGAGATTTTTTATTTACTTATTTTTCATTGTAAGTAAGGTTTATAAGCTGAAGTCTTCTGGATCGTTCCTGTGGTACGATTTCTGTCATACCATTTTGGGGAGTCCAATCTTTCAGTAAACTATTGAGTTGGTACGAATAACTGCCTATTAGGTTTTATTAAGTCATTAATGCGGGACTGGGTAGAAAGGCTCCTATTTCAGTCTGCCCCATCAAAGTGCCATCTGGTCACCCTAACTGGTTCCGAACAGGAAGGTTTGGGAAGTTGCCGGGGGTTGTGAAGAGTATATACGAGGGAGCTAGGGATGTACTGCATGTGAACAGTGATTTTAGTTCTTTGACATGAATGTTGGACTGACAGAGAAATGTGTTATGTCTTCACTGTTTTTAAATATATATGTGCATGGAGTAACAAAAAGAAAAAAAAAAAAGGATAACAAGATAGGGCAGTGGTTGTTGCAGTTGTCGTAATGAGAGAGGGTAGGGTTGGAAAACTTCCTGTAATATTGTTTGTCGACGTCACAATATCTTCAGGGAGCTGCCAAGCGAGTGTAAGAAACGGAATCTAACACTGAATGTGAATTGAAGTAAAGGTATGGTCTTTGAGGGAAGTATAAAGAATGCAAAAGGAGGCTGCATACTGAGAAAATGGAGAATTTGATGGCATTCAACCTCTTAGGTAGTGTGATGAGTAAGGATGGAAGTACTGGTAATAAAGTATTTGATGGGGTACAGCAGTGAAGAAAGGTCGCTAGTTCACCGAAAGCAGTGAAAAGAGATAGGAAAGTGAGAACTGACGCACAAAAGTACTGGCACGAAGCTTGAATCATGTTGGACGAACATGAGTCACGAGTGAGAACTGTGGAAATGGGTCATTTACAGCAGCATGTGGACTTAACATGGAGAGGCAGACAGACAAATGAGGATGTAAAGGAACGTTCTGACACTGACGTGGATGTGATTGAGAATGCTTAAAGGAATAGTCTGTGGGGTTTTAGTTATATGTATAGGATGGCAAGTAAGAGACTGATAAGAAGAATGTATGTGGGTGAGGTTTAGACGGAGCCCAAGGATGAGAAGGAAGGGAGAGATACGAGTATTTGAGAAAGAGGGTTGTGAGTTGGAGGGAAGGCAGGCAAACAGCAATGGACAGGGCGAGATGGAGGCAATTTGCCTGGAATATGGGGTCTGGCTGTAGATACTGTAGATAGAAGGGACCCATAATAAAAAAATGTTTTGTCACCTTATGTTTTAAATGAACAGGAATAAAGTGCCTTGGTGTGTCACACTAATCCCATGGGAAAATCTTTTATTCAAATAATATAGAAAGGAACAGTTTTATATATATGAATCCTATGTAAATTATACATCTATATATCTATCTATCTATTGCCAGACGCCTCAATCCCGTACGCGGTGGCCACAAACAAATCGCCTCCACGTCGCCCTGTCCCCCGCCATTTCACTGCCCTGCTCCCAATTCCCCCCCCCCCTCTCTAATATACCTCTCTACCCAATCTCTCCATCTCATCCTCGGCCTCCCCCTCCATCTCCCCCCTCCACCTCACTCACATACACTCTCCTCGTCAGTCTCTCACCCTCCATCCCTTCCACATGGCCAACCGTCAAACCACCTCAGTGTGTTCCTCCTAATGTTTCCTATCACATCCACACAACAACGTTCCTTTATATCCTCATTTGTCAGCCTGTCTCTCCATGTGACTGCACAGGCTCCTCTTAAATAACTTACTGCTCTCACTCTTGACTTGTGTCCTTCCGACAACGTCCAAGCTTCACTTCCATACGTTAGAGTTGGTATCACAATACTGTCATGTAGTAACTTTTTCACTTCCATGCTCACTTCCCTGTTTCTTATTACTGCTTTCAAGGAACCAACAACCTTTCTTCCTTGTTGTACCCTTTCTAGCATTTCACCCTCCAAACTTCCATCCTTACTCATCATACTACCCAAATACTTAAACGTACTCACATTTTCCATTTCCTCACCATCCAGCCTCACTGTACATTCACTGACTTCACCTCTCTCAAAGATCATTACTTTACTCTTCCTGCATTCACCTTTAGATTCCGCTTCTTACACACTCTCCCAAACTCATCCACCAAGCCTTGCAGCTCCCCTTCCTCACTCCAACATCCACTGCCCTACCTTGTATGTCTTTTATTACCCCATCCATGTACAGATTGAACAACCATGGAGTCACGACACATCCCTGTTTCAACCCAACCTTCAAAGAGAAAAATTCACTCAGTTCACCATCCACACGCACTGCAGCCTTAGCACCATCATACATACTCTTTGCAGCATTCAACAACTTCACATCTACTCCATATATTCTTAATACTTTCCACAATCCTTGTCTATCCACCCTGTCATATGCATTCTCCAAATTCATGAAAACAGCATACAACTTCTTTCCCTTCTCTAAAAACTTTTCCACTAAAGATCTAAGAATGAATATCTGATCTACACAACCTCTCCCCTTCCTAAAGCCTCTCTGTTCTTCTCCAGGTAATTATACGTATTTCTATTAATTAACATAAACTGACCCATACAGTAAGATTACATAATGTGGAATAGCTGTTTGTCACTGTGAGAAGATTCTGGTTTCAGGAAAGTGTTCTTAAGATAGGAGATAATTCAGCATGGAAAACGACTGCTTGGGGTCAGTATTATCAGTGAATTGGTGGTGGAGGACATTAACCGTGATGTGTTCATTGAGGGTGGGGGATACTGACTCTCACATAGGTAAGACTGTTGCGGCAGCGAATGATGGTAAGGGTGTAGCCATTCCGTGTGACGCCATTCAACATCTGGTCATACAGTACTGGAAGACGCAGGTGGCACGGGTGCTTCGGATCCAGATTTCCTATTAATAAAAACAAGTGTCGTCAAAATCGGTGGCTTATCATTGTGTTAACTAAAACTATAACTAATAATAATAATCATTATAATAATAATCTATCTATCTATCTATCTATCTATCCATAGCCCGACGCCCTAATCCCGCAAAGGGTGGCCGCAGACAAAACGCCTCCAAGTCGCTCTGTCACCCACCATTTGACTACCCTCCCCCCAACTCACCCCCCCCTCCCTCATATACCTCTCAACTCCATCCCTCCACCTCATCCTCGGTCTACCTCTCCCTCTCCTTCCCTCCACCTCACCTACATACACCTTCTTAGTCAGTCTTTCATTCTCCATTCTCTTCACATGTCCAAACCACCTCAGTGTATTTCTCCTAATCTTCTCAACCACATCCACATCCACCCCACAGCGTTCCTTCACTTCTTCATTCGTCAACCTGTCCCTCCACGTCACTCCACATGCTCCTCTCAAGTAACTCATTTCCACTGCTCTCACTCTTGACCTGTTCCCCTCTTGCAAGGTCCATGCCTCGCTTCCATACGTCAGGGTAGGGATCACAATACTGTCACACAGTGACTTCTTAACTTCCATACTCACCTCCCTATTTCTCATCATTGCTTTCAGTGTACCAACAACCTTCCTTCCCTGCTGTACCCTTTCACGCACTTCATCCCCCAAAGTTCCATCCCTACTCATCACACTACCCAAGTACTTGAATGCACTCACATTCTCCATATCCTCACCATCCAACCTCACTGCACACTCTGTGACTTCATTCCTCTCAAACACCATAACTTTACTTTTGTTTACATTAACTTTCAGATTCCTCCTCCTACACACTGTCCCAAATTCATTCACCAAACCTTGCAACTCCCATTCATCTTCACTCAACAGTACTGTATCATCAGCAAACAGCAACACCGGAAGCTTCCAAATCTCACCCTCATTCATTAGAGCCACCCCCACATCCACTGCCCTACCCTGCACCTCCTTTACAGCCCCATCCATGTATATATTAAACAGCCATGGAGACATCACACAACCCTGTTTCAGTCCCACATTGAGATCAAAGAACTCATTCAGCTCACCATCCACTCGCACCGCAGCCCTAGCTCCCTCGTACATACTCTTCACAGCACTCAACAATTTCCCCTCCACTCCATATATTCTTAATACCTTCCACATACCTTGCCTATCTATTCTGTCATAAGCTTTCTCCAAGTCCATGAAGGCAGCATACACTTTCCTTCCCTTCTCTAGATACTTCTCCACTAAACATCTTAGAACAAATATCTGATCTACACACCCTTTTCCCTTCCTAAATCCCCCTTGTTCTTCTCCAACTAGCTCCTCTGTCATATGCATAACCATATCAATGAGTAATAATGATAAAAATAATAATAATAATAATAATAATAATAATAAAAATAATAATAGTAATAATAATAATAATAACAACAATAACAACAATAATAATAATAATAATAATAATAATAATAATAATGGAAAATATGAGTGCATTTCAGGACTTGGGTAGTGTGATGAGTGTGGATGGAAATTTAGAGGGTGAAATGCTTGAAAGGGTACAACAAGGAATAAAGGTTGCTGGTTCCTTGAAATCAATGATAAGAAACCCGGAAGTGAGCATGGAAATGACAAAGTTACTACATGACAGTATTGTGATACCAACTCTAACGTATGGAAGTGAAGCTTGGACCTTGTTGGAGGGACAGAAGTCAAGAGTGAAAGCAGTGGAAATGAGTTATTTGAGAAGAGCCTGTGTAGTCACATGGAGAGACAGACTGACAGATAAGGATGTGAAGGAGTGTTGTGGTGTGAATGTGGATGTGATAGGAAGCGTTAGCGGAAACACACTGAGGTGGTTTAGCCATGTGGATAGATGGAGAATGAGAGGCTGGCGAGAAGAGTGTATGTGAGTGAGGTGGAGTGAGGGAGAGGGAGAGGGAGGCCAGGAATGAAATGGAGGGATGGAGTGGAGAGGTAAATGTGAGAAGGGGGTGTGAGCTGGGAGCAGGGCAGTGAAATGGCGGGGTACAGGGCGACATGGAGGCGATGTATTTGTGGGCACCCCTTATGGGATTAAGGCGTCTGGCAATAGGTAGATAGATTATTATTATTATTATTATTATTATTATTATTATTATTATTACTGTATTATTATTATCATTACGCCTCTGCTCACTTATGGGTAAGGAGGCATTAAGTGATTGGTCTGTCTGTTCGTGCGTGCTTAGATGCGATCGTGCATGCGTGGATCCATGCGTCTGTAACAATATTGTGCGTGTGATATCTCCTGAACCGCTTGACGGATTTCGACCAAACGTTGGCCAGTGATAGAGTACGAAGGAACAATTGAATCATTAGGTCATCAAGTTGAAGGGGTGAAAGGTCAGGGTCTTGTGGGAGTGGGAGCAATATTTCCTGAACCCCTCAATGGATTTCTACCAAACTTTTGTCAATAACACAGCATGAAGTGACGATGAACTGATTAGGTCAACAAGGTCAAGGGGTCAAAGGTTAAGGTCATATGGGTTTGGGTGCAATCTCTCCTGAACCCCTCAATTGATTTCAACCAAACTTTTGAGTGATACAGTATGAAGAGACAATAAACTAATTAGATCAGGAAGGTCATACTCAATGGTCGAGGTCATATGGGGTTGAATTAATTTATCTTTAGTCTCATTTCAACCAGAGTGAACCCTATCATGGAGGTCGTATGGAGAGACCTTGTGGAAAAGCTTGTCAGAGGCATAATGAGCGATTCTTTGTGTCAACAGCTCAGGGCCCGCACTATCGGCATTTCATAATTATTATTGTTGTCGTTCATGACTTAGTTACTGTTTGAATAAAAGTAACATAACACTGCCTTGGAATATGACACGAGTAGAATATTTTTATATTACTGAAGAAGTATTAAAACAAATTATTTTTTGTTGTCATTACCAAAAATTTGGGTTAGATAATTATTGCTATGATATTTTTAGGATATAAAACCAAGTACATAAATATTTCTGAGATTTTAAATCCACATAGTACTGAACCGATTCTGAAATCTGTCGCAGTGATATATTACAAAATTTTTGTGCATAATGGTATTTTTCTTTGTTTTGTGCTCTTACATTAAGTGATCATCCCTGCTGTTTTTACACTACTGCCTTTTCTATATTAACGTCCACATAGCAGAACAAAACAGTTATGGTAAAATAGTTTATTATATAGGCAGAGCCAGGACATTTGAAGTGCGACTGACAAAGAAAACACCAAAATTGTGTGGGTCTTTCCACCAAGTCAAAAGGAAGGAATGGCACAGGAGAAGAATTAGATGATGAGGAAAGAAATTTTTGGCGAGGCAACAGGTGTCGGTTTGTAGCCCACATGTGCAGCAGTATTTACAGAGCAGGACACAGTCAGAAATATATATAAGAATCATTGACAGGGAGAGGAGCCAAACATTCCTGGAGACTAAGGCAGGTACTTGACACTTTACAATCTAGGATCTGGACACACAAAAGTCGCTCCAATTCATGCCATTCAGGATGCTTTATTTAGGTTCTAGTGCTGTTTCTTATAGTGAGGGCAAGGCACAGCATCCATAAGTTCTGGCCACTGTAAATCTCTTACGGTAGTAGTTGACTCTGGATCCATGTTCTGCTATGCCAGTCACAATGCCTGCAAGAGATTCCACTTAGGATTCAGCAGCCAATCACAAGATAAATTAGGAGGCCAACATAAGACAAATGGAGTGGTTAAACCATAATTATGTTTAAACTTTTATAACAGTTCTAGCCTATCCCCCTTCCCTAAACCTGCACACTGTCAGTGTCCTTTACTCTCAACAGCCATACTTTACCCTTCTCTAATTTTGCTCACAAAAATGTAAAAAACTGTAAATCACTCTGCAAACATCCCATTCTCAACTAACTACCTAAGCTCTTCTAATAGTATCCATTACATGAGTCAGTTCAACAGTTACGTGAGCAAGCTATGACCTATCTGGTTTTTGACATATCCTTATTTCTGACTGGAGTGAAGAAATCCAATTATTCTTCAGGTAGGTGAGGGCACTCGCAATTCACTCACTTTACAGTATAGCTATCCCTAGGTGACTACACTAAGGTGAAGGTAAATGGTTTCCTATAATTCAGGAAAATACAGTATTTGCCACATAGGGTGGTAACTATATAGCCAAACTCACATGTTTCATACATATTGTAAAAATAACAATGTACTTTAGTGGAGGGTCAGTGAAACAACCTAAAAAAATAAGATGAAAAGAAAATCCTGGGACTGGGATGGATCAACAGTTGATATACAAGGGACAGACCAAGACTTTCTGAGGATGACAGCATGGAATGTAACAGGGGTTAAGGATTTTTTTTCTATGCAAGGAAGAAGGAATCAAAGCTCGGAGCCCACCAACCGTTCTCTCCAAAAACAATACAACAGAGATCTAAATTCATTTTGAGATGCCTGGACACACAGCGTCTGAAAGTCTTGAGACCATAGGAAGTAAGAAATACAGACAAAGGGAGACAGTTCCAGGGCTGACCTTTTGCATGAATACAATAATTGGGAGTAACGCTTAACTCTTGCATTACAGAGTTAGAAAAGGAATGAGAGTTTGTTGCTAGATGGGTGCTATGCGTTTGTCGTAGTGGTGGAGGGCTGCAAGCAGATAGTTCAAAGGAGAGATGACATTAAAGTAGTGATAGAAGGGAGATAAAGATGCAACAGTGCGACGGAGAGACAGAGGTCGAAGGAAGCCAGCAAGAGAAGGAGTGTTAACCCGCGCCGTCCCGAGGACGTACTTCCACGTCCTCACATTTTGTTACAGCTAATCCCGAGGACGTACTTCAACGTCCTGCAATTGCAAGGTTCATAATTTCCAAAATTTTCAAAATTCGCGGGAGATTTTCGTTTCGCCCGGGTACCCAAGCCTCCCCTACCTGCCGCCAGGCGGGCAGCGTCCTAGACCCCGCGTGACCCGCGCTCGCCCTTGTCTCGGTCACTCACCTGCCAGCAGTGACCCAGGTCAGACATGGCGCGGAAAGGTCTCTCAGACGAGGAAATCGCATCCGTCCTGGAAGCCTTCACTGGAGACAGTGATTCTCCACTCGATGATGATGTGGTGGATCGCGATTACGTCCAGCCAGAGGAAGAAATAAGTAGCAGTGATGAGGAGGTCCCTTCGCCCCGAAAAACGCGGTATGTGACATACCGTAAGGCAAGGGAAGGCCAGCCTGCTCCCCAACCACGTGCACAGCTATCTCTCCATCACGATTCTGATCAGGACGAGGATGAGGACGATGAGGATGACGGAGGCCTAGGACGTGATATCGCCGCGTGGTTGGGAAAGGAGAAAATATCACCACGTGGATCAGAAGGTGGGGCGAGACGACACCTAAGTTATGGTCAAAGTACTTTGTCTGGGGAAGTGGCAAGTGGTGTGGTGGGATTGCTGGGAGAAAGGGAAAGTGTTGTGGCGGCAGCGCGGGGTGAAAGTGAGAGTGGTGTGGGGGTAGTGCGGGGTGAAGGGGCCAGTGGTGTGAGGGAGGCAGCACGAGCACGTGGTGCTCGTAGGCCTAGGGGAGAGGAGGTTGAGTCACTCCCCAGCACTTCTTTCGCCCCTGAATATTCACAAACTTCCTCCCCACAGCCCCAGGATGTGGGGAAAAGAAAGAAAGGGAAGGGAAAGGGTAAAGGAAAAGGGAGAGGGAAGAGAAGTGCGAGTGATGAGAGGCGCCGCTCTCCACCTCCCCAACCTCCCCCACCACCCTCACCTCCCCACCCTGACGAAGGGGACGATGGTGACGTGGCTGGAGACGGTGGTGTCACGTGGAACTGGGAGGATGGGAGTAATTTTACTCCCATCATTCACCCTTTCACTGAGGAGTGGCGGTCAGGTTGCACGGCTCCAGGTGTAAATGCTGGGTCGTCACGGTTAGATTTTTTCAACTTGTTCTTTGGTGAGGCGTTTGTTGGGCGCATAGTAGAACAAACAAATATTTTTTCACAATCCCATCGCCTTGAAAGTGAACGCTTAGGAACCACAAGCAAGCATGCAGAACAGTATGACTATCCCGTGACTATTTCAGAGATGTTCCTATTTTTTGCCCTGGTAATCTTGATGGGTGTGGTGAGGAAAAATCAAATTCCTGCCTACTGGACAACGGACCCAATCATCCTCACACCTTTCTTTGGAAAGGTGATGGGTCGTAACGGATTTCAGTTTATTCTCGGCCGCCTCCACTTTTTTGATGCAGATGATCCAGCCAATGCAAATAACACCGATAAAATGAGGAGAATTAGGCTGGTATTTGATCATTTACGGGAAATGTTCCGCTCCTCATTTTATCCCTACAGAGACCTCGTCATAGACGAGAGTCTTGTGTTGTGGAGAGGCAATATTTCCTTTAGGCAGTACATACCCAGCAAGAGACACCGTTTCGGGTTCAAGATCTTTGTTATGTGTGACTGTAAGACTGTTTATGTGCAAGACATAGTCTTGTACACGGGCGCACAGACAGATATAATAGAAGATCGGAGTATAGGACTCTCTGGGGCCGTGGTGAAGACAATGATAGAAGAGTACCTTCATCGTGGTCATGTGTTGTACCTGGACAACTGGTACACTAGCCCTCTTCTCGCTAGGTTCCTCCACCAACACGACACCGGAGTCTGTGGTACAGTCAAGAGAAACCGTCGCCATATGGTCAAGATAGGGAGGAAACTTGACAAGAATGAGGTGGTTTTCTTCCAGGCCAATAACATCCTTGCAACCCTGTGGAACCACAACAGGGAAGTTTGCCTACTATCAACTGTTCACAGCCCCCTGATGCACCGCACAGACTCCGTGGATCACCGTAGCGAGAGGAGGCGCAACGTATGGAAACCAGAGTCTGTACTTGCCTATAATCTGAACATGAGGCAAGTTGATCAGTCAGACTCGATGATTTCAAGTGTTGACTGTGCCAGGACCACGATGAAGTGGTACAAGAAACTCTTTTTCCACTTGCTCGACATCACGGTCCTGAATGCCCACTACCTGCACGCAATGACCACCGGAGTATCCGAGACCTTTGAGGGGTTTGTGAGGGAGCTGGCACGTGAAATAATCGCCCAGCATGTCCAGGACAGACCCCCACACCGCCCCCGCGCCCCCCGTGCTGCTCAGACTCCCCTACGTCTTGCAGGCCGCCACTACCCCAGCGCAATCCCTTCCGAACCAAACCGTCGTAAACCCCAGCGTCGCTGCCATGTATGTAAGCACTCGACAGTCAGACCATCCACGCAGAGAAAAGACACAAGATACGAGTGTGTTGAGTGCAATGTTGCGTTGTGCCTTCAGCCTTGTTTCAAGGAATATCATAATTTCCTACACTTCTGAAACTGTGTGGGAAGGCGAAATGACGCTCATGATAATGGTAAGGCCAGTCAGTAGGTGCTAAGTCAAATATAAAGTTGAAACGGGTGTTATTTTTTCAGAAAAGTAATGTATAAGATGAGAATTAGTGTAAGTGGAAAGAATTGTTATCAAAACTGGTCAGTAAATATGTGATAGCAAGGAAATAAAGTGGAAAAGGGTGTAATGTTAGCATGGATAAAACGTATAAGTTGAACATTACTGTAAGTTGTCATAATTGATGTCACGAGTACAGCCACATTCTGGTCAGTAAGTATGTGATAGGAATTATATACAGTGGAAGATGTTGTAATGTTAGTAGTAAGGTATTTTTTAAGTTGATTACTAGTGTAAGATGAAACAAATGATATCGCGATAACACTCCCTGTGTAAGTACGCGCAAATATGACGCTAAGTTCCATCGTACATTCAGAAATGATGTGATATCAATTATATCAAGTGTTTACATGTGCAATGTTAGTGTAGAATTATTATATAAGTACAAAAATAGGTTGTAAGTTGAACTAGTTGTCATAGCGACTTCACCGTGTGTGTTATTCATTCATTCATTGCCAGACGCCATCTGTCCCAAACGGGGTGGCCAAGGGCTTAGAGTTAATTGTTTTACAGGTAGGGGCACTAATCCTCCACCAACCCCACTTGACACGTAGGGATGCCAACAGCATCTGGTGTTCCCAGGCGGTCACCCATCCAAGTACTAACCAGACCCAATGTTACTTAACTTCGCTGATCGGACGGGAAGCGGTGTACTCAACGTGGTATGACCGTTGTGTTATTATGCGCTATTATTACGCTATATATTTACGTAAGGCCTTAAATAATCTCAAAACAGTTCTATAAAGTTGAAAAGTGTATAATAATATTAGAAAAGTATTATGTAAGTAGAAAAAGCACAATACGAGTTGAAACAACAGTCACAGCGAGTTCACTCACTACGTAAATAAGCGCTAACATTACGCTAAATGTTATCAAAAGGCCTGTGAATACGTAAAAACAGTTCAATAAAGTGTAAAATGGCATAATGTTATTGTAGAAGTATTATGTAAGTAAAAAAAATTATATGTATCATGATTTTAGAATGTTAGCGATTCATCGTGACCAAGTTGGCCGATTTTACTCGTTTCGCACGATGGTACAATGCTTATTTCTGCTCTATTTTTGTATAAAATCCAATATACTCTTTTATCACATATTTTTATGTTTGTAATAAATTCATTTCTACTTACTTTCATTGGTTTCCCAAACTTATAATACCATAGAAAACGTTTGAGGCTCACACCGCCTAGGGAGAACACGGGGCCAGGTGGGACCAAGGCATACCTGGTTAAGCTAATTAGGGACCCCGGGGACCACTTTCTTTGCCACCGGCCATTGTTTCTGACCAAAAGCGAAAGTTTAAGCAAAAAAAAAAGGGTTGAAAAATGCCCGGGATTGGGGGGTACCAGTGGTCGAAAAGTGGCCGGGACGGGGCGGGTTAATGAGACGAAAATCCTTTGACTCCACCTTGTTGAGAAGAGCTGTATGTGGGGAGCCTCCCCACATATGAGAGTTGTACTCTATACAAGGGTGAATAAAACCCGTGTATAAAGTCAACAACTAAGCAACGGTAAAGAAGGTATGGAGTCGGCTTAGCACAGATAATCTCTTGGAAGCAGATTTTACAACAGATGTAATATGATCTTTCCAAGGTAAATCCTGAGAGAATGAAACCTCAGATATGTTTAAAGATGATGCAGGCTTGAGCTGGATATTATTAAATATTAGTGGGTACTCCTGTAGAAGACTTTGTTGGGTAGATAGATGTAAGAACTGGATCTTTGATCCATTAAAAACAACAAAATTGCTTTTACCCCAGTCAGAGATACGAGCTAAGTCAGGCATTAGGTGTGCCATAGACTTATCCATTGCTTGTTGAAGTAACTGCAGAGATGGACGCTGAGGGAAGCAAATGGAAAGGTGAAGGGTGGGATCATCAGGATATGAGTGGATAGGGTTAGAAGCTTCGAAGGTCGTTGATGAATAAAGGGAAGAGAGTTGGTGATAGGACAGAGCCCTGAGGAACACAATTATTGATGAATCTATAAGAACAGTGGCCGTCTACTACAAGAGCAGCTATAGAACGACCAGAAAGGAAGGCACAGATAGAAGGATAGAAACCGTAAGAGGGCAGTTTGGAAATAAAAGATTTATTCCAGACTCGAACGAAAGCCTTTGGGATGTCAAGTGCAATGGCTTGCTAAAGTCCCGAAAGGAGGATGACCAGGAGTCTGAAAGGTAGGTGACAAGACTGCCAGTGGAGCATCCGTGATAGAATCCATACTGACGATCAGAAAGTAGGTTATGATAGGAAAGATTCTTTAAAATTTTTGGTTAAGAATAGACTCAAAAACTTTGAGATACAAGATGTTAAAGCAATTGGGTGATAATTAGAGGGTTGGGAATGGTCACCCTTCTTTGGGAAAGGCTGAATGCGAGCAAACTTCCAACAAGAAGAAAAGGTACAAGTTAACAGAAAAAGGCAAAAGAGTTTACCTAGGCAGGTTGTAAGCACAGAAGCACAGTTCTTGAGAACCTTATTAATATTGAGGCCAGTGATGGCAGAAAATACATCAGCTGAAATTTTAATGTCAGCTAAGAGGAAGTGAAAGTGGGGAAGTGACGTAGGAACAGCACCGAAATTTTCTAAGGTGGAATTGGAGGAGAAAGTGAGGGCGAAGAGCTCTGCTTTATCAATAGAAGAAATAGTTACAGAGCCGTCAGAGTGGAAAAGAGGAGGGAAGGATGATGAGGTAAAGTTGTTAGAAAGGTTCTTGGCAAGGTGCCAGAAGGAGCGGGAAGAACTCGAGTTGGGGAGTTGAGAGCATTTAGTACGGATGATGTTATTTTTAGTAGGGCAAAGAACATGCTTAGCACGATTCCAGGCAGAAACATAAAAGAGATGTGATTCAGGGGTAAATTGGCTCCTGTACCTTTTACAGACCCTCTCCTTGTTGTGAACAGCATTAGAACAAGCATGATTAAACCAAGGCTCTCTTGCATTAGTCAAAGGATATGAGAAAGGAATTAACGCTTCCATGCCTGAGAGAATAACCTCCTTAATGAGTGAGGCACACTCAGATGGCTCCCGGCCATGGAAGCAATAATCATTCCAGGGAAAATAAACGAAGTACTGCCTGAGGGCCTCCCAATCAGCAGCTTCAACGTGCCACAATCGACGTTTCTTTGGAGGGTCCACTGGCCCTTCTGGAGTGATAGGACAGGTTAAGGTAATAAGGTTGTGATTTGAAGAGCCCAACGGAGAAAAAAGATTAACAGTATACGCAGAAGGATTAGTTGTAAGGAAGAGGTCATGTAGGTTGGAGCTCTCTCCAAGGTGGTCAGGGATAAGGGTAGGGTGCTGTACAAGCTGTACTAGGTCATTAAGGACAGAAAATACGTACGGTTGTTCCCCAGATGGATCAGTGAAAGGAGAAGAGAGCCAAAGGTGATGGTGAACATTGAAATCTCCTAGAATGGAGATTTCAGAGAAAGGAGAAATGGATAGGATGTGTTCCTTAGTAGAAGTAAATTAGTAAAAGAATTATTCATACTCAGTAGAATCAGGGCATAAGTAATGCGAACAGATATATTTAGTCAGAGAATGACAGGAAAATCGAAACCAGAGAGCAGAGAATTCAGAAGAATCACGCTCAGGAACATGAGGACAAGATAAGTCGATGCATACATATACACAACAGACACCTTTGGGTTTGAAATGAGTATAGACTTGCGCACATATACACCACAGCCACCTTTGGCTTTGCAATGAGTATTGAGAAAGTAGAAGGATACAGGAAAGGATTTGCTATCTGTTGCCTCAGACAGCTGAGTTCCCGTTAAGAAGAGACGGTGAGGTTTGGAGGAGGAGAGGTGGTGTTCAACAGAGAGAAAGTTAGAGGAAAGGCCCTGGATGTTGCTGAAATGAAGAAGTGAGACAGACAGTGGTTCCAGGAAGCTCGTCCAGTTATAACTGGGATAAGGAGGGATGTGAAGGAAAAAAAAATAAGAGATGACTTCCATGCTTGATAACACCGAAAGCCAGGTTATTCACTATTTTTTAATGATAAGGAAACTTGTTGCACCACATTGTGGCTATGGATATACACTATAAATACAAAATCACGTACACTAATCATGTCAAGTAAGTGTTTTTGTAATCTAGGTGACAACACATCATATGTGCATATTTCTCTAACATGTGTTACGAGTTTGTCACCTCCAAGGTTATTGGCAGTGTAGGGCAGGGAGAGGCAAAGTATGGCAAGTGAAGGCAGGGTAGGGTAAGGAAATGCAAGGCATGACAGCACTTTACTTTCTGCTAAACATGCCAAGTGAGTGTAATTGTGGTCGATGTGAAAAAATATCGTTTTTCCCTTTTTCTTTTTTTTTTCTCACGAACACATCGTTCACTGTTATCATTTTGTTCTTCAGTAACACTTATTTGATACTGAAGTAACATAACGTACAGATGCCACGTAAGGGAAAAATGTAACACTGAACAACCACCAGTTATGAACATAGGTCATTCTCTTTCTGTATCAGTATGTATCTTTGGTTATACAAAACTAGAATATCTTCATAGCGAACATCAGTTTCACTCACTTATGCACAGTATTACACAGCTATATTACTCGCCATTATCACCAGCAGGGTCTCTACACATATGTACACCCAAAAGCACTAATCTCTCCCCCCCTGGTGGCCGGAGTCACGGCCAGTGAGCAACCGGGCGATCGAACACCCCACATCCACCGACCCTCCCCAAACCCAGTGAAACCATTGGTGGATAGCGGTGGAACACCTAAAGCTGGTGATGTTACAGTGTGTCATGATTGTTTTTATATACAATCAGAACCAGAAGAGGTAAGTGGATAGAGGCATTTAATGTGCAAAACCGTGCTATTATCCACAGCATATGAGAAAGGCACGAAAATGAAAGAAAACCTACAATGTAATATGTGTTACTGTTACGTCCACTGTTATAATGTATCAAATAAGTATAATATAGTAAACAGCATCTGTTGAAAGTTATGATGTCTTTTCTCATATATTCTCGCTCCAACCTCCACTATACATTCTCACTTCCACCTCCACCACCCTTCTATCTGGGTTGCTGTCTCCACCAAACACCTCTCATACCCTATTGACTCCCACTCCCACCCATTGTTAACCCACATAAACAGAGATAATGATGAAATGATCCGTCAAGCATTGATCATATTATATTATCATATATCTCTGCATGAAGCACCAACAAATAAATAACATACAATACTCCGGCATAGCTGCCAAGCATTTCTTCCTGTTGTAAGGTGTTACGTAACATACGCACTGGAAGTTGGACGTTGTGTTACAAGGACATACGGTTGTCTATCGTTAACACAGGTTGTGTGGTTTTCGACGTCCATTAATTCATATAAGCGTAACAATTTAAGCCATACATTATTAACACGTAAGGTTTATGTTCCCGTCATTATAAGATGAACGAAACGAATCAAGGATCGGCTCTGACGAACCACTAATTCTCTGTTTTAACGAAAATATTCCGACCTCCTGTCACAACAGTGACACCGTGTCATTATGTATACGACTGAATGTGGGTCAGCCGTAAACATAATGACATTGTGTCACTGTTGTTACAAGAGGTCGATATATTTTCGTTAAAGCAGAGAGTCTGTGGTTCGTGAGAGCCAATCCCTGATTCGTTTCCTTCATCCAGTAATGGCAGGAACATAAATCTTACGTGATTATAACGTAAGGCTTAAATTGCTACTCTCATATGAATTAACGGACGTCCAAAACCACATAACCTGTAATAACGATAAACAAACGTATATCTTTGCAACACAAGGTCCAACTTCCAAACCATTTGTCATGTAACAGCTTTCAACAGGATGAAATACTTGGCAGGTATACCGGAGTATTGCATGTTACTGATTTGTCGGTGCTTAATACAAAGGTGTATGGTAGTATCAGTATGGTCAATAACTGACTGGTCATTTCATCATTTTCTTTGTTTATGTTGGTTAACAATGGGTAGGAGTGAGCTGCGAGAGGGTACGAGAGGTGTTTGATGGAGACAGCAACCCTGAGAGAAAAATAGTGGAGGTGGGAGCGAGAATGGATGACAAACGACATCATATCTTTCATCAGATGCTGTTCACTATACTATACTTATTTCTTACATTATAACAGAGGACGTAGGTATGAAGAGAATAACACGTATTACATTGTAGGTCTTCTTTCATTTTCGTGCCTTTCTCATATGTTGCGGACAACAGCACAGTATTACACATTAAATGCCTTTATATACTTACCTTTACTGGTTCTGATTGTGTATTAAAACGATCATGACACACTGTACATCTAACCCCATCCATGCGTACTCTGATAATTCCACCCTTCACTTTTTCATTCGGCTCTCGCTGCGTCCATCTCAGCGGTTATTTCAACAAACAAGGGATGGGGCTATGGCACACCTAATGTCTGACTTGGCTCGTATCTCTGACTGGGGTAAAAAATAATCTTGTTTTTATTGCATGAAAAACTTAGTTCTTACACCTATCAACCTGACAAAATCTTCCATAGAAGTACCCACTAAGGTTTAATTATATCCAGCTTAAGCCTGCATCCTCCTTAAACATACTTGGGGTTTCATTCTCTTGGGACTTAACTTGGAAAGATCAGATTACATCTCTTGTAAAATCTGCTCTTAAGAGATTAGGTGTGCCAAGCCAACTCTGTACATTCTTTACCCCTGCACAGTTGTTGACTTTATACACGGGTTTTATTAGTCCCTGTGTAGAGTACAACTTTCATGTGTGGGGAGATTCCCGACATACAGCTCTTCTCAATAGGGTGGAGTCAAAGGCTTTTCGCCTCATTAACTGTCCTCCTCTTACTGGTTCCCTTCAACGTCTATCTCTTCGCCGCACTGTTGCATCTTTATGTCTTTCCATCGCTACTTCAATGGTCACCGCTCCTCTGAACTGTCTGCTTCCATCCCTCTACCTCTACGATGCGTGCATAACACCCATCTAGCACCAAACTCTCATCCCTTTTCTGTCCTACTTTCTAATGCTAGTCCTTCAGTTATGCAACAGGTCAACTCAGCAACTGTCTCCCTCTGTCTGTATTTCTTACTTCCTATGATCTCCAGTCTTTCAAATGCAGTGTGTCCAAGGATCTCGAAATGAACTGATCTTGAATTTAGCTGTCTTTGGTATTGTTTTTTTTTTCTTGGAAGGAACAGTTTGCGGGCTCCTGGGCTGTGGTTCCTTCTTCCTTCCATTAAGAAAAAAAAAAAATCACGGGGTAGCCACTTGCAACACTGCCCTGCACCCCCCTTTGCAACTCGCACTTGTTGCCTGGAGTAAACACCTCATGTCCCTGGACACCTAGTTTATTTCAAGTTTATTTCAAATGTTAATGACGAGACGGAACTTTGCTTTACTAATATTTGAACATGTTAATAAATATAAGTGAGTCAAAACAGCTAGTGAAAACACCACATATTTTTTCCGTATTTGTCTCACCACAGACGTGGGTTACAAAACACCTCTGCAGCCTAAGGGTTAAGGGTACACAGATTGATTTGTGCAGGTTGATTGACACTAAATGAAAAGGAGCGTGTGTGAGGGAATATGGGTATGCATTGAGTATATTTTCTTGGTGTGGCTGAGATTGAGGGGGCGAAGGAGGGTGTATTATGTAAGAAGTAGAGTGAGATTATAAGGGAGAATAAACAAGTTGGATTAAAGAGTGTTTGGGCTAATATGTTCATTAAGAATACAAGCGTAAGTGACTGCATGTGTGTATGTTCTGACAGAAGTCTGGGCAGCTAGAATGCAACAGGAGGTTTGTGGCGGTTGTACAAGCAGGCCTGGAGAAACCTGCAATTTGCGGAAGAGTGTTTCTTACCGTAGACATTAAGAGTAAAATGGGGAATTCCAGAATGGGTAGGGCGGTTAGACAGTGGGGTTTACTTTTGAAATCGAATGGAAACAGAAGTGCTCTGGTGGACTTATTGCAGGGAAGGATTTGGGAATACCGACTACCTTTAACGTGCACAAGATGATCCATATGAAAACATGATGAGGGAAAATGTAGGATGGGAGTGAGTTGGATGAGAGTAGGTTAATTGTTTGTGTGTACATGTGTTTGAAGTACTGAAAAAAAAGGTCAGATTGGAGGAAGCTTCAAAAACTAATTGAGTTTGTGATGAAATATTGAGCTGCTGAGAGACAGTGATTGATTAGATTTGAAAGATGTCCAGACAGGCTGGAATTAAAACAGAGTACCTGAGGACTGAAGTTAGGTACATTAGTTCCTCTGTTCAATGAGAAAAGAGAAGACTTGGATCATTATATGTGTATTTGTGTCCTCAGTGTACTTGGATACTTGTCAACAAGGAGGGTAAGCTAAGTGAGTACTTTTATTTGAATAATGGATTGAACAACTGCTGTGTCATGTGTACGTTTTTTTCAGTATTCAGTCTATATGGAGCATGACATAAAAGAACCAAGGTAAGGCAGTAGATGCTGGAGTGTTCTTGGTTAGAGCAGATTACTATTAGTACTGTTGTAGACCTCTTGCACATTCTGCCACTTTTATCTGTAAAGAGTGTACTCATGACAATGGGCAACACACACAAAGGAAACTCTTTACCTGTGCCCTGAATGACTGTATGAGGGTTAGAAATCAACTACACTCCGTGGTTGTAACCTTTAAGCTCCTAATAAACCATCCACAAGGAAGACGGAGTATTTAAGGTGAATCTGAAATCCTGATGATAAATCAATGGGCTCACATCTCATACTATTGTTTGTGGATGATATATTGAGTTGATAAAAAACGATACGTGGGAATTGCAAGGCATGATGAATGAATTTGGAAGTGTATGTGCAAGGTATAGAATCTAACAGTGCAAATACAAGAGTACAGTTGTCGACTACGAGAGGAAGGAAATTCTGGAGTGCATAGTGAGGCAGAATAAGGAAGTTTAGAATGTGACTGGTAACGAAGAATGTGAATGAGGTAGTGTGACGAGCAAGGATGGTATTTTTGACGATTAAGTACACGAAAAGTTACAGCAGGGGGAGGTGGTTGATGGTTCATTAAGTACAATGTCAGAGGCTGAAAGCGAGCATGGAATTAATAATGCTGCTGCATCCTCAAATCAAATGGATATTTTTACTCCTTTAAAAGTATTAATGTAGGAAGTAATGAGGACTGTAATCACGACTACATGGCATGGAATTATAATCGTAATCATATGCAACTGAATTTCGTATATTCACACTCAAGAAACTGTCAGGTAATCATGTCCATAATCGATGATATTTCTCATGAATCGCCCCATGTCTGCACATTATACAATAACATGTCACTGACAAGAATATAAGGACCACCAAAGCATTTGCCCATATGCGTTTATCGCCCACCATCACTAAACACAAGATCAGCAATCTGACAATTGATGGCATAGCATCACAGCTCTAATCAGTTCAAGCCATGTATCAAGGGTTCCTGCCCACAAAGACTGGATACAATTGCCCACTTTATTCCGAGATATTCTGGTAAAAGATAGACCCACAAAGATGCAGGTGATAACACTATTGCCTCACTAACAAGAAATTAAAAAAATACAAAATGAACAGTTTTTGGATTTCCCTGTCACATTTCATTGCCTCCTTGTATTCCAGTCTTTAAAAAAAATAGATCGGTAATCTTCTGGCAGTCTGGGGCATAACATCGCCTCTTCGTCAAAATCTAATCAGTTCAAGGCATATATCCCCGGATACTACCCAGAAAATTCCGTATAGTTTGCCCACTTGATTTTGAGATATAGTGGTAATAGACAGACAGACACAGAGTCAGTCGACCACATTACTACTTCCCTAGACGATAAAAAGCTCCTTGGTATCTGATCCAGTAAAGTAACGTCATTTCTCATTGACAGTTAAGATGGAATGAGAAATGAAGAATAATCATCCTCATTTAATAGAGTGACAGAAGGCAATAGTAGAAATACTGAGGAGGTTCTGCATTGTAGAGAGGATAGAGAGTGAGAAACTAAGTACGAGAGTGTATGTAAGTGCGGTGGAAAGGGAGAGAGGGAGGGGGGAGAATGAAGATGAGATGGAGCGATGGAATCGTGAGTTATATGAGAGAGGGAGGGGGGTGTACAGTAGGTTTGGAGGGATCGCAACGAAATTGCAGGGAACAGGGCGACATGGAGGCAATTTGTTTGTGGCACCACCTTAAGGGATTAAAGTGTTTGGCAACAGATTTATGGATTATAAGGAAAATGGCCAGCAACGACAGGGCTGAGTATGAGATTATTTTAAAATGTAGAATTAGTTCTTTAAATACTTGGAAAGTGATTAATAAAGTAATTTTATGTTCAAAACATAATGCAATGGTTCATAGGCTTTCCTCTCTTTTTGTTGCTCATTAAATGATATCCAACTATTAAGCTGCTGACTCCCGTTGACGTACATATACGTCCGAACGTTTTGTCACTGACTCCCGCTGACGTATATAAATGATCCGCAATTGCAAGGTCCATCATTTGCACATTTTTCCAATTTTGTGCGTAATTTTTGGTACGTTTACATGGGACACCTTCCTCTACCAGATGCCAGGCAGGGACAATGCCTTACCAAGCATGACCTCTCCCCACCAGCACTCCATTGTCTCGGCAATTCACCTGTTACCATTGACCTGGCCAGTAAAGAGATGTTGCGCCACGGTACAAAATTCAAGGCCAGAGTCATTCCCCAACCAATGTCAATTTGGAGGACAAAGTATACGTAGCATTAGAGGAAGAAAGAGACAGAAATGATGATCTGGTAATGTTGCCAAAAAAGGTGAGGTATGTTGCTGTGTCTGGTGAGTGAAACAATGATTATATTATCTATATTACTGTGTGAAAACCAATCTTTTGTACTACATATTAATTCGTACCAAATAAATAAATAAATACCTTTTATGAGTGGTGTGGAATAGTTACTCCTCCCATAGAATATTTTCTCTTGAGCCAGCCCCACAGAAAACACAGTAAGGTAAGGGGTACTGTTACCTGTATCTGGTATTTTAAACCTCAGGTGAGTGATTTTTTATTAATTTTTGATGTTTCTCATATAAAGTGGAGTTTTTTTCCAGAAAAAAACAAAATCGAAAATCTGCCGGGATTGGGGGAGGTCATTGGTTAAAAATCAGCCGGGATGGGGCTGGTTAAAATTGATTGTTAGTTTTTAGGGATGTCCTTCAGAAGGCTACCAACAGTGCTGAATAAGTTTTTATTTATAAAGATTTAAGTAAGTAAAAATTGATGAATCTGGCACACTATTGCCTGGTAGTGAGGTTTTTATTCCTCCCTTTATTTTTTCAGGCTAATGCTGGGAGCTTATTAATGGAAATACAGCGGTGCAGGAGCGAGTGTTGGCATTACTCTCGTAGGAGAAAAGTGGCGTGTCTCTGATCTCACATTGGCTGCAACTTCCCAAGCTGGCCCGAAGACAAAACATTACCAAGGGTATGATTTTATATATATATATATATATATATATATATATATATATATATATATATATATATATATATATATATGTTGTTACGGAACAGTAAAAACTGTCCCGCAAAGTTCCAGGTTCAAAACAAAAGAGTTAGGTAAAATTACAAGTTAAAGTTTAATGCTCAAACTAACAACAAAACATTCAGGACTCATAAGGATAATGTAATGGCAAAAACAGGTTAAATATATGGTTAACTGCAATAGCCTCTATTAACACGAAATTAGCAAGAGTAAATTTATCTAAGTCAGCCCTGATAAAATGAGAATACTAGATAATACTCAGTGAATGCAAGATATATTATTACAGATACAAAATATTATTAACACTGACTGACATCCAAACTTTACATTAATCACAAAAACCTCACTAGGCCTACAAATTAACACCTTATGCTATACAGTACAAGAACAAAATGTAATAACACTCATACTCAAATTACACAGCTGCTAGATGGTTGGAGACTTCCTGAGCACTCACAATAATAACAACTGTACAGGGGAGGACAGAGATGTGAACAAAATGAGGAGTAGATCTAAGTGGCAATTAATGTAGAGACTGAGCTCATTATATAAGGGCTAGCAGAGCTTGATACAACTTGTAAGAAGGACACGCAAATGAAGCCAGAGGGGACAAAGAGTTGACAATCCTGCTCTGAACAACAGAAAGAACGACTTACTCTACTATAAGGGAGAAGGGGGGAGTGAGGTAGAACACGCTCGTGATCAAACATGCAGCATACTGTACGTTAGAATTACACAAAGGATGACGAAATCATAGGCTATGAAAAACATCCTCTCCACAAAGAAAAAAGAAATTTACAAAGGAAATTTCTTATTACTCTAAAACAATCTGTCTAAAGTCTAAATAAGCAATCTGCAATAACATTTTCTTTCTCCTTGACATGTTGTATGTCTAATGAATACTCCTGAAGAAGTAGACTCCATCTTGTCAATCTCTGATTTTTATCTTTAAACTTACTAAGGAATTTCAGTGGGTTATGATCGGTATAAATGACTATGGGGTCAAAACCAGAACACAAATAAAATGAAAAATGCTGTAAACCCAAAATCAAGGCCAAAAACTCTTTCTCAATAGTTAAGTAGTTCTTTTGAGGTGGAGTGAACTTCTTACCGTAATAAGATTCAGGGTGTTCAATACCCTGATCATCCTCTTCCAGCAAAACAGCCCCAGCTCCTGTATCACTTGCATCAAAGCCATCTTAAAAGGCTTAGCAAAATTTGGAGTAGCGAGCACTGGCTGACTTAATAGGATAGTTTTAAGTTTGCTGAAAGAGGATTCACAGTAATCGGTCCAGACAAATTTAACTCCCTTTTTCAGTAGGTCTGTAAGTGGTGATACAAGAATTGAAAAGTTAAGAACAAATCTCCTGTAATAACCTACCATTCCCAAAAATCTTTGTAGCTCTTTCCTACTTTTAGGTCTGGGAAGATCACTTATAACCTGAACCTTAGCTCCTGGTGGTGCAACATGTCCATCACCAGTTACGTACCCAAGGTATTGAACTTTAGCTTGACCAAACTCACACTTTGATAAATTAGCTTCAAGATTAGCCTGAACCAAACGCTCAAGAAATTTACTGACATGGCATAGATGATCTTTCCAGTTGTCACTGAAGATTAATACATCATCAATATAAACAACACACCCTGCCAAACCCTCTGTTACAACATTCATGAGCTTCTGAAATGTGGCTGGTGCATTCTTCATACCATATGGCATTACAGAACATGCAAAAGTCTTTCCTAGTGTTACAAAACATGAGATCTCCCTAGCACGTTCAGTCATAGGTACTTGCCAGTATCCCTTTAACAAATCAAACTTACTTATACACCTAGCCTTTCCGATCTTGTCTATGCAATTTTCCACGTGAGGGAGAGAGTAAGTGTCTGTTTTGGTTATCTGATTAACATGTCTGTAGTCGATGCAAAGCCGCTGTGACCCACCTGGCTTAGGGACTAGAGTGACAGGAGAACTCCACTCGCTCTGACAGGGCTCAATCATCTTGTGGTCCAACAGGTAGCCAAGCTCCTTCTCGATGAGAGGAACTTTCACTGGGTTCACACGGTAAGGAGGAAGTTTAATTGGCTTTGCATCTCCAACATCGACATCATGCATCAACACAGTGGTTCCTCCTGGAGTGGCACGGAACACTTGCGGGTACTCCCGTAGTAATGCCGAAAACTCCTACCTTTCCTCGGGAGGTAGATGAGAAAGCTTAGTCTGGAGATCATTCATGATATCAGGACTCTTCCCCAAACTATCACTCAGGCTCATGCTGCATGGCAGAACTTCACTTGCAGACTCGGGTGGAACAGCTACAGTGCAGACTGGATTATTTTCGTCCCTCCTGTGATATAACTTTAGCATGTTGATGTGACAAAGTTGCTTGTTCTTTCTACGATCTGGTGTGGCGACGACATAGTTGACATCACTGAGTTTCTTCTCCACGAAATAAGGACCACTAAACTTGGCTTGAAGAGGTTGCCCATGAACCGGTAGCAGAATCAAAACCTGATCTCCTGGCTGAAAGTGGCATAACCTGGACTTCTTATCATACCAAGTCTTCATCTCCTGAGCAGCTCCTAAATTCTCTCTCGCCAGCTGTAAAGCAGTGGACAGCCGTTCTTTGAACTTCATCACATACTCCAGCAGGTTGAGGTCATCTTCCTCCGACAGCCAGCATTCCTTGAGTAGCTTAAGGGGTCCTCTTACTTCATGGCCAAACAGTAGTTCAAAAGGTGAGAAGCCCAGTGATTCATTTGGAGATTCTCTTCGGCAAATACAACGAATGGAAGACCTTTATCCCAGTCTTTCTGATGTTCCAAACAGTATTTCTTGAGCATCGATTTGAGTGTTTGATGATATCTCTCCAACACTCCTTGGGTCTGGGGATGGTAAGCTGAAGACGTGATCTGGGTGATGCCCAACTCTTTCAGAGGCTGCTTCAAAACATTTGACATGAAATTACTTCCCCGCTCTGACTGTACCTCCTTGGGCAGACCAAACTTTGTGAAGAACCCTAGCATTTCCTTAACCACGTTCTTTGCTGAGATATTTCTAAGTGGAATGGCTTCAGGATAACGAGTAGCCATATCAATCAGGGTCAACACATAAGAAAATCCTGAAGAAGTCTTAGGAAGAGGGCCCACAATATCCACCAACACACGGGTGAATGGCGCCTCAAAAGGAGGAATGGGAACTAGAGGTGCAACCTTTTCGGTCTGATTACACTTCCCCACAACTTGACAGGTGTGACAAGACTTACAATACCAGGAAACATCTCTGAAGATACCTGGCCAGTAGAAGTGTTTCAAAATGCGTGCCACAGTCTTCCTCACTCCAAGGTGTCCTGCCAAATTGGAATCATGAGCCACTCTAATGATATCCTGCCTACAAACACGAGGGATGACAACTTGATATACAACCTCCCATTCACAGTCGGCTGAAGCTGTTGGGGGTCTCCACTTCCTCATAAGTACTCCTGACTTTATATAATAACAAGTAGAAGCACCAGCTGACTCTTCCTCACTGCAAGCAGAGTTCGCTAGACCTTTCAACTCAGGGTCAGCAACCTGCAACTCAACCAACTCTTGACAAGACAAATTATCAACACTACGGGGTACTGCCTCATCTGGTGAGTGGTCCAAATTAGCAAGAAAAGTGTCAGCTAGGATAACATCATCATCATCATCATTATCCTCTAAGTCACCAGTAATTTTAGACTTAGCCCTAGTGACAGCACATGCAGGGAACACATCAGGGACATCACAATCCTGGGCCGCAGCCACAGCCTCACTAGACAACTGAGGAGCTGGACACACTTGACTTCCACCAATATCATTTCCAAGTAAGAAAGTTACACCTGACATTGGGAGTGTCTCAACCAACCCAACCATAACGGAACCATTAACAAACCCAGACTCTAAATTCACTCTGCACAGAGGGACAGAGAAGTAATTATTCCCTACACCTTGTAAGATTACCGTTTCATCAGAGGAATTAACATTAGAGCCTAGAACACTGGTCAGCATAAGGGATTGGCAAGCACCTGTATCACGATATATTTTAACTGATTTCCTGTCATTATTGTCCAGAGGACTGACAAAACCATCAGACAGGAAATTAGCACATGAACTCTTGAGAGTGTCACCCACGTTACTGCTCAAAAGAGGAGCTCCATCATGAGAATTTAATTTACCCCTCAAAGCAGGTTCAGTTAACTCAGTTAAAGAATTCTGGGAACTCTCAAGGGTGGACACTAGACCAATTGACTGAATATTTAAAGACTCCTTTTTGTTCACATCACGCTGTCTCCTGAAACATTTCTCCGTAGTATGGCCAAGCTTACTACAATAAGTACATTTACTTTTCTGAAATCTAGAGGTGGAGCTGGTATTTACTTCCTGAGAAACATAATCTTTATTCTCTTTCCTATTACCTGAACTCTGATTAGAGGCAATGTACTTACTCTCAGCTTTCCCTTTTTCTTTAGAATATCTCTTGTGAGTGAGAACATATTCATCAGCTAAAACTGCAGCATCAGACAAATTATCTATTCTTTTCTAATCAAGATATAGGCTTACATCTTTATAAATACACTTTTTGAAGTCCTCCAGCAAAATCATCTGCTTAAATTTGTCAAAATCAGAACCTACATTCTTAGAATTTAACCACTGCTCTAACAGATCTTCTTTGATTTTTGCATACTCAACATGGGATTGCTTATCTTGCTTATAAGTTGTCCTAAATTTTACTCTATATGCTTCAGGAACAAGCTCATAGGCCTTAAGAATCAAGCTCTTAACTGCATCATAATTATCAGATTGATCCTGAGGCAAAGATGCATATGTTACTTGAGCTTTACCGGTGAGAACAGTTTGAAGGAGTACTGGCCAATACTCTTTGGGCCAATTAAAACCTGTAGCTACCCTCTCAAACAACTGAAAATACTTTGTTAAATCAGATTCATTAAAAGGAGGGACAAGTTTAACATTTTTAGCCACATCAAAATCATCAGAGCTAGATGACCCAGTTCCACCTTGTTTCATGCGATACTCATGGTCTGCCTGAATCCTAGCAAGTTCAACTTGTGCCTGAAACTCGGCCTCCTGAATACGAGCCTGAGACTCCGCCTCCTTAGCCTGAGACTCAGCCTCCTTAGCACGAGCCTGAAACTCAGCTTCCTTAACACGAGCCTCCTGCAGAGCTAGCTGTAACTTAGCTATTTCAATCTGCGTTTGCTCATTTGGAGGAGTTACATTAAACAAGCTTTTATTAATCATGCCAACAATTTGATCTTTAGAATGATGAGAGTGAACTGCAATTCCCAATTGTTGAGCAACAAGCTTAAGTTCATTCTTTGTTCTGTTTTCTACATCACACACTGTTTGCACATTTGACAAAAAATCTTTGGCTTCATCAAGCGTAGTAATAGTAGACATCATGAATAAATCACAGTCACAAAATATCAAGCAATATCCTTATGATAATATCCTGAATATCCTGATAAGAGGTCGCCAAATTTATGTTACGGAACAGGGAAAACTGTCCCGCAAAGTTCCAGGTTCAAAACAAAAGAGTTAGGTAAAATTGCAAGTTAAAGTTTAATGCTCAAACTAACAACAAAACATTCAGGACTCATAAGGATAATGTAATGGCAAAAACAGGTTAAATATATGGTTAACTGTAATAGCCTCTATTAACACGAAATTAGCAAGAGTAAATTTATCTGTCAGCCCTGATAAAATGAGAATACTAGATAATACTCAGTGAATGCAAGATATATTATTACAGATACAAAATATTATTAACACTGACTGACATCCAAACTTTACATTAATCACAAAAACCTCACTAGGCCTACAAATTAACACCTTATGCTATACAGTACAAGAACAAAATGTAATAACACTCATACTCAAATTACACAGCTGCTAGATGGTTGGAGACTTCCTGAGCACTCACAATAATAACAACTGTACAGGGGAGGACAGAGATGTGAACAAGATGAGGAGTAGATCTAAGTGGCAATTAATGTAGAGACTGAGCTCATTATATAGGGGCTAGCAGAGCTTGATACAACTTGTAAGAAGGATGCGCAAATGAAGCCAGAGGGGACAAAGAGTTGACAATCCTGCTCTGAACAACAGAAAGAACAACTTACTCTACTATAAGGGAGAAGGGGGGAGTGAGGTAGAACACGCTCGTGATCAAAGATGCAGTATACTGTACGTTAGAATTACACAAAAGATGATGAAATCATAGGCTATGTAACAATATATATATATATATATATATATATATATATATATATATATATATATATGTATATGTATATATTAGAGAGACACACATTCCACATTCCACTCGTATGTACAAATATATTGGTACGCTCCTGGCTGGGAAACGAACCCCTTAGATAGAAGTCAGGCACTGATATCACTCGATTACGGTGTGATAAAAGCTGTGCAATATACACAAGACAACTTGGGTGTCGCCGTGTGGAAAATATAAAAATCAGATTGATCACATTGCTATCAGTAGGAGGCATAGAAATTCTCTGCTAGATGTTCATGTTAAACGGGGAGCGGATATTGGTAGTGACCATCAACTCAGCATTGCAAAAATAAGGTTTAAACTTAAAAATCAGAAGAAGGAAAAATCTGGTGTTGGTAGATACGATATTGTTAAGCTTAGAAGGGAAGGAGAAGAAAAGGCGGAATTCAGATTAGAATGCAGAAATAGGTTTTTGGTGTTGGAAACGTTGGAAGAGGGGGAGAGAAGTGTAGATGAGATGTGGGAGGATGTGAACAAAGTTTTACATGAGACTGCTGAATGTACGATTGGAAGGAGACATAGATTCAGGAGAAAGAAATGGATATCAGAGGAAACGTGGGATATGATAAAAAAGAGAGGTGAGGCTAAATTGAGGAGTGAGATGCAATGCGTTGATGAACGAGAGATTGAATTAGCAATAGCTGCGTACTGGAGTTTGAATTCAGAAGTAAGAAGGTTAGTTAGGAGAGATAAAAGAAGATGTGTGGATGAAAAGGTTGCAGAGACTGAAATCTTAATAAACAAAAATGATGGACAGAGTCAAAGAATAGCATATGAATCGATTAGAGAACTGAGTGGTAATGCAGGTAAACGCAAGGAAATACCAGTTAGAGACAGGGAAGGAAATTTATTGACCAAAGATGGAGATATTAAAAATAGATGGAAAGAGCATTTTGAGACAGTTCTTAATAGACCAATACCACCAGAAGAGGATATACCGTCTGCTCAGGAAGATTTAAATATAGAAACAGGAGAGTTGAGGCTTGCAGAAGTGGAGAAAGCAGTAAAACAGTTAAAGAATAATAAGGCACCAGGGGAGGATGGTTTATTTCCGGAAATGTTTAAAGTGGAGGGGGATAGATTAATAATGATCTTGACCAAGCTATTCAATAAGATATGGGTGACGGGGTTACTACCATCAGTTTGGAAGAATGGTGTAATTGTTAAAGTTCCGAAGAAGGGAGACCTGAGTGAATGTGGTAATTGGAGGGGAATCTCTTTGTCACCGATAGCTTTGAAAGTTTTCAGTAGAGTGTTGTTAAATAGGTTGGAGCCGGTGGTTGAGGGTATTCTGAGGGATGAACAGGCTGGTTTTAGAAAGGGACGTGGTTGCAATGATCAGATCTTTATAGTTAGGCATTTGATGCAGCAAGTTAATGAAATGAGAGTACCGTTAAGTCTTTGTTTTGTTGATTTTGAAAAGGCTTTTGACAGTGTTTCGAGAGAGACTATGGGGAAGATCATGAGACATTATGGAATACCAGAGGAGTTTGTGAGGGTCATTATGAACATGCATGAGGACACATTTTGTAAAGTGATGGTTGATGGTTGTCTGAGTGATTCGTTTGAAGTCAAGTCCGGAGTAATTCAAGGTGGTGTTCTATCGCCTTTACTATTTATATTGGTCATTGATTACATTATGAAACGCGTTGGAACAGAAACCGGTGCAGGTATACTTTGGGGAGAGAACAGGAAACTTTTGGATTTAGATTATGCAGATGATATAGTTTTGATTTGTGATGGGCCAGAAGAGATGCAGAGAGTGTTGGACTGTTT
>NC_136968.1:10598510-10638557 GCF_032717465.1 Coenobita brevimanus | reverse complement strand
ATAGTAAAAGTTTTTCAATCGTGATGGGACCAAGTTTTATCACATCAGCAAATTTTTTCCGACTTTTTTGCCAATTTTGGTGAGATTTGAATGTGTAGTTTCGGTGCCCAAAACACACACACACACGGCTACTGCTACAGTATATATATATATATGTATATATATATATATATATATATATATATATATATATATATATATATATATATATATATATATATATATATATATATATATATATATATATAGACATATACTTGCGCGCGTGTGTGTGTGTGTGTGTGTGTGTGTGTGTGTGTGTGTGTGTGTGTGTTTGTGTGTGTTTATATATATATATATATATATATATATATATATATATATATATATATATATATATATATATATATATATATATATATATATATAATGTACCAGGCTCCCTATATATATATATATATATATATATATATATATATATATATATATATATATATATATATATATATATATAATGTACCAGGCTCCCTATATATATATATATATATATATATATATATATATATATATAGAGACAGACATACACTTGCGCACGGGCGCGCGTGCGTGTGCGTGTGTGTGTGTGTGTGTGTGTGTGTGTGTGTGTGTGTGTGTGTGTGTGTGAGTAAATTGTTTAAGGAACAAAAAAAGAGAGAGAACACATTGCACATATTGTAGGATGGTGGAGCACAGCACCAAACTGCATCATTTTTAAAACCAGTACAGCAATAGCTGACCTACGAAATTTGAGAGAAAACTTATAGAGATGTAAATGTTCCTCAAGCCACTTTTCTCAAACATCGGAAACGTCCTGCTGAAGGAAACAGAAAAGCTGAAACTGTGAACCAAAAATAATTTGTCTCTGAAATTATCAAAACTACAGTGAACCTGGGGGTATGACTGAAAAACCTATGAAGAAAGTATTAATTACTAATTTAAGAAGCTTTTTTTATTTCCAACATATTTATGAAAAAACAGGTTTGATAAAAAAGCACATGTTCAGCATTAAAACTGTGATAACTGGGAGTTTAATACGGGGTCAGTGGCCGTTGTGGAAATCTTATGGATATGTAATTATTTTCTTAAGTGGCTTTTCTCAAAATTAGGGAACGTATTGCTGAGAAAACCCCCCCAAAAAAGCTGCGGACTGAAACTATGACTGGATTACGTCGGAAATTTGTGAAGCCAAAGCGTCCATACACACACCAGAAGAAGGCTAGAGGAAATGCATAAGCAAGCTTGTCTGCTCGAATGCGTTCCACACTTTCAAGTGTGCATACTTATAGCATCATTGTTTATTATTTATAGTATTTTGTATGCAGAGATTGGAGGAACCTATCTATAATAAACACATTTACGTACATCCGGGATAGAAATTAAAAGAAAGGAGATCAGGAAATTGTAATTACCTGCCGTAATTTCACAATCCACTGTCACTTGTTTGCTGGTGATTTCTGTAGTTAAAAAAAAATGTGATCAAGACAGCGGCTGTGCAATACTCACTGACGTATGGACCTGCCTCCCTGAAAACGAAGTGCCCTCCAGGTCGTAACCAGTCCAACACTCTCTCTGTCATCACTACAGCTTCACGGTTGCTTACGTTGCTGTACATCCACCCAGTGAACACCATGTCAAAGCTCTCCTTGGGCAACTCCACCCTGTAGACAGCCAAATATGGAATGTAAATACTTAATAATCGTGTATATTTACACATAACTTTATGTATATATACACATATAAACATACTGTACATGCAGAAATATTCATACATTATGTAAGAACACACACACACACACACACACACACACACACACACACACACACACACACACACACACACACACACACACACGCACACACACACACACACACCATCATCATCTTCATCATCATCATTCTCATTATCATGATCATCCGCATACCAGGTCATTATAAGCAAAGGTAATTAGGATAGAGTGAGAATGTCCCCCAGTTCATCAGATTAGCAATGAAAAAGGTACACAAAGCAGAAAACAGTAAGCCAGGAGGTATAAAGCGGGACAATAAAGGGGCAGATATCAATGTGATGCAATAATGAGACAGTCATGGGAGAATTACAGAGTTCGTATGGCTTGTCAGCGGGTAGCCATCGAGTGACTTCCCCAGGGAGAGAAGCCTCAGGCTAATGCGGGCAGGCGACAGTTACATCACAGTGGCGAGTGAGAGTGGAGTGCTTGCTGTAGGTGTCTTTGAACCATGGCAGTTGTGGTACTGTTGGATGGTGATGCTGGTGGGTTGTTGAGCATCAGTTCGCAAATCTAGGTCCTCCCAAGTCCTCTCTTGAAGGATTATCCGGACAGTCACCTTGGACACAGGGAGGTGAATGGCAATGAAGGGGAAAGCTGCAGGCAGCTCGGGCCTGACGATTTACCTAGATACGTTTTATGTGACCAACATGGGCTGGAATCCAGATAAAAGAGCCTGAGACAGAGGGCATAAGCCTGATGAAGTCGGGAGTATTGAGAGGACAGGGGAAGTGAGGAGAGTTGCAGAGACGGGCGAGAGCTGCTTAGGAATCATTGAAAAAGGTTTTCAGAGACAAGGTATCAAGGTATCAAGGGCAACAATAAGAGTAGACATTCCATACTGGGTACTGCTGGCCTAGTTGAGGAGAGAATGCGAGGTGAAGATGGGAGATGTAGATTTAGTAATGGCAATTCAAGCAGTCCTTGCCTGGCCATTAGTGCTGAAAAACCCTCCAGTATAAACATGAACGGGATGAGAAGGGAAGGTACGGGCCACTGGATTGAGGATTTCAGTGATGGTGAACTCGGGAGGGAAAGGTGGACGGTCAGTAACGGTGGTAGGTGTGTCATGAAAAGTAGATGAGTGTGTGTGGACAGGGGGCAATGGGTCAGCAGGGATGGGTGTGACAAGGTTAACTAGGATCCAGGATGCAACCCCAGGAACATGAGTGTTCCATACGCGGTCGAGATGTGTACCATTAGAGAAAACATCTACAGTACCAATCAGGAGAAAAAGGATAGAACAGGGGATGGAGATGTGGTCAGACACTGTGTGGCAAAGCAGACACAGAGCATAAGAATGAAAGAAGTAACAGAACAGTACTGAAATCACTCAGCAATTTGATAGCTATGATGAACCAGACCCAGTGAAGAATGATGCACAAAGTTGGATTTTTAGCACTTTATTACTTCAAGAGGTCAGACTTATTCAAGGAAGACTATTTTCAGGGAGGAATGGCATTATGGTCAAGAAGAGAGGTATTATGTACCAAGTAACTATATGAGCAATGGGGATCCTGACCTCCCTGTGAGCCAAAAGTAAGGATGCCGAGGAGGTCAAATGTGTTGAGAATCTACGAACAGAAGGTGAAGACATACTGGGAGGGAGGATATGTATAGTCCTGTAGGACTTTGAGATGACAGCCGAGAAGGGTGACGGTTGTACAGGCAAGCCTGTGAGTAGGAGAGTGAGTGAACACTTTGGTTTTTACACTGTTGATGATCAACCCATAAGCAGAGACAGCCTAGCCAACCTTACCTAGGAAATGCAGAAACATAGCAGGGAAAGGGAGTGGATGCAAATATCAGCACAGCTTAAGATCAGAGAGAAACTGGGGAGAGCCAAGAAGGCGGAAAAGTCTGTCCATAAGAAGATTGTAGAGGAAAAGTCTGAGAACCCCACAGTGGAATGTGCCAAGCTTGAAGGGTCGATTGTCATATACCACCTCACAGAAAAAAAAAAAAAAAAAAAAAAAAAAAGTGACGACCCGACAGGTAGCTTTCAAGATAGTGGAACAGGTGGTCAGGGCCACCCAAGGATGAGAGGAGATGAAGAGGACACAAGTGCAGAATAAGGACCCGGTTTATATTGGCGTTTCACCACTGCTAACCTCCTCTGATATGGCATACAATATTTACATTTAGTTCCAAGTAGGACGAAAAGTTTTGTGATAACGTCATCATACATCCAAACTACAAATACAAACTATGTTAACTATGTTTATTCCTAATTAGCGGCCATGGTAAAGGTGTCGCCAGCGCATAAAATTCCTTATTCTGATTATAGTTATAACAGGCTGCAATTTGGGCAGACTCAAGACATCTACATTTAGCTAAATTATTTTTGTATATATCAAACTCATTCCATAACACTCCATGTCCAGTATCTAGTCTACATAGTACAATAGCATTGTTGAGATACACTCTCATTTCAAACCAGGTGAAAACAACACCCGTCCCCGCCCGGGAGGGGCTCAGGGATGGATATTGTTTTCACTCAGTTAGTCTGTCTGCTTGTTTGTCTGTCTGTTTGATTGTCTGTTTGTTAACAACTTTACGCAAAAAATACTGATGAAATTTTGACTAAAATTACAGGGATGATGGGCTATGACCTTCTGATCACCTGATTAAATTCTGGGTCAAACTGAGACAAGGCCCAGGTTGTAAGCTCAAGAAATGTAAAAAATATATATATATTTTTCCGCCATAACTCCTTTCAGACTTGTCATATCGACATGAAACCCAAACCAAAAGGTACCTCTTTCAAATCTTCATCCTAAAACGTGCCTCAATACATCTGGGGGGTCATCCCCCAGTTAGCGGTAGGGGGGTCAATGTCAGGTGGGTCTGGCCTAAAATTTCAAATGGGCATCAAATCGTCAGTTTTCACCCGATTTACTCCAAATTTGATATGACATCTTTTATTAGATATCCTGTTGTGTTTATACGTCAGCACTAAAATGACTGCCGGGGACGGGTTTGCTTTGCCTTGGCACCGCGACTTGTATTTATGTCTTTATGCTCCTTCAACCTCTCATTTAACTTTCTCATCGAAGTTGTCACAGCCTACACTAGATTCACCCGAAGAAAAATAACAAAAAAGACTAGTAACAGTGAGTAAAAAACGAATGAAAGAGGAGATTGGAGCAAATTTAAGTGCACAGTGCAAGGAATGTCATAAAATTGTTTTGGAGGGAGGTCAAGAAAGTAAGACGTAGTGATAAAGGAAACGGTAGAGGAGTGAAAGAAAAAAATAATGGCAGAATGTTGAAGGAAAAGGGAGAAAAATAAGCAGATTGATAAAACTATCTATCTATCTATTGCCAGACGCTTTAATCCCGTAAGGGGTGACCACAAACAAATCGCCTCCATGTCGCTTTGTCCCCTGCCATTTCAATGCCCTGCTCCCAGCTCACACCCCTCTCCCTCATATACCTCTCCACTCAATCTCTCCATCTCATCCTTGGCCTCCCCCTCCCTCTCCCCCCCCTCCACCTCATTCACATACACTCTCCTCGTCAGTCTCTCACTCTCTATCCTCTCCACATGGACAAGCCACCTTAATATGTTTCTTCTAACGCTTCCTATCACTTCCACATCCACACCACAACGCTCCTTCGATAAAACACTATAAAGAATTTTTAAATACAGCAAAAGAAAGTAGAGCAAGCATAAATAGTTGGGGAATGGCTGGGAAAAGAAGAAGCAAGTAGTCAGAAATAGATTCGTGGACCATAAGTAAACTGATGAAAAAAAAAGTCAAAATAAGGAATGCCCCAGGAAGTGAAGTGTATGGTGAAATTATGAAATACTGAGAAAGGTTTGTTGCACAGTGAATATAGAAGATGCATACATTGGACTGGGAGGAAAAAGACTTTTAAAGGATTGAAATTCATGTATATCTCTTCCCCTATCTGAAGGAAAAGGGGGAAAAGAGAAATGTGTGGCAATTATTGGGGTATTTGCCTTCTTGGTGTAATAGGAAGAATATATGGTAGGATATCTATTGACAGACTTAGGGTAATAACTGAGGAATTAGTTGGAGAAGAAAAGAGGGTTTTAGGGAGAATCTGCGTAGATCATAAGCTCTTTCTAAGAGGTTTAGTGGAATTGTTTTTAAAGAAACGAAAAAAGCTGTATCCTGACTTCCCGTGACAGGGTGGATAGGCACGGAAATATAAGGTTTTAGAAATTTATGGAACTTTGGAATGCGGTAAAGAGAATGTATGTGGGTTTTAGCAGGGTGCAGTAGCGTGTGGAGGGTGAATTAAGGGAGTTCTTTGATGAGTGTTGGACTGAGACTCAGTATGTCATGTCTCCATGGTTATTCATTTTCTATATGGATGAAATTTTAAAAGATACTAGGTAGAACAATGGGTGTAGAATTGTCTTCAGTGAGACAGGGTAGGACGTGGAAACATCGTGTGCTGTTGTTTGTTAACGATACTCAGTTAAGTAAAGGTGAATGTGAACTGTTAGGCTTAGTGAACGAGTTCGTTCGCGACTGTACTGATAAAAGGAAGCAGAATTTAAGTAAAAATAGATACCAGTAAAGCTATGGTCTTTCAGAAAGATCCATCCATCCATCCACCATCCAATTCTACATTGCCCCAAGAGGAGCATAGGAGCCCGGGGCTAGGCAGTTGCTCTCGACATTTAAGATGAGAGTGACTGGCCTCACTCATCCCTGAGTGGTATTACATGAGCAATCAACCCCAACCATCCCTTGGATATAAACCTTCACCGGCTCAATCCGATTGGAGCGCAATAATTACCCACTAAACCACCAGGTGCCAAAATTTGGCTATATGGTTACCACCCAGCGTAGTCAATGGTTTCCTGGTATACAGGAAACCATTTGGCTTGTCACTCAGTGTAGAGTCACCCACGGGCAGAAGAAAAAGGAAAGAATGAAGGAAAGAAAGTCAGAAAAGGGAGTGTAAAGTCACCCGTAGGCAGAAGGACAAGGAAAGAATGAAGGAAAGAAAGACAGAAGAGGATGGAAGGATGAAGTCACAAAAAGCACTGTGCGGCAGGATGGTGAGGAAATGGAGGATGCGGGTGCATTCAGTTACTTACCTGGTAGGTAGAGCAATGAGTATGGTTGGATGTTAACACGATGAACTGCCTGGAAGGGTACAGTAGGGTAGAAAGTTTGCCAGGCCAATGAAAACAGTGAGAAGAAATAGGGAAGAGAGCATGGATGGAAAAGAGCTGCTGCGAGACAGTATATAATCCCCACTCTAATATACGGCAGTGAAGCTTGGACCCTGCTAGGACATAAGTGAAGAGTAAAAGCAGTGGTAATGAAGAATTTGGGAGGAGCACGTAGAAATACATGCGACTGAAGATGTTAAGAGATATAATCTGAGACTGGTCATGTGAAAAGGATGAAGAATGACAGACTATAAGAGTGTATGTACGTGAGGTGGAAGGGGACAGTAGGAGGGAGAAACGAAGGATGAGATGGAGGGACGGAGTGGAGTGAGATATGATACAAGAGGTTGTGAGTTAGGAGTGCAGTCCAATGGCAGAGGACAGTGCAACGTGGAGGCGATTTGTTTGTGGTCACCCCTTACGGGATTAAGTCAACTGGCAGTAAATACGTAGATGAGTATACAGATGCGTATTTAGAAAAAAAAAAATTGGCATGTTGTTTCATAAACTCTTCCAGATATTAATCTGTAATCTTGTATAGTTTTTTCTTGCGCATGTTTTGCCTATTGATTATAAAATTTCAGACTGCTTTTGACAGCGTGTGCAGTCTGTTCTGGCTGAATCAGCAGCAGTTTTTTTTTCCACGGATCCCTCTCATGTTTACAGCGTGTGCAAACTTCTTCGAAACTTCGAGGAACAATGACCATCACTTATGATAAGATCTACATTCTTACTAACAGAATCAACTCAATGAGTTTCCTGCAAGTAACACAGGCCAAAATGTGGAGAGGAGAGGAGCCATTCAGAGGACACATGGTCAAAATCATCAACAGGGTCAGGTAATCTGGAGGCTAATGTGGCTGTAGCCTTAAGGCCACCACATAAACTGAGCTTCCTCAAAAGCCCAAGTAAATACCTGTCCTAAAAGCCTCCATATTCATCCCTGAAATACCATATTACTTTGTCAGCGGAGAAGAACTATGACCACAAAGGCAGGTAGTTTCCGCATACCTCAAGATCTCTTGCCTTTTGTCTCTCATTTTCCGTGCTTAGGCTATTTCACGACCGCCACAAAATGCTGTGCCCAGGGATCCCCACAATTATTAATAATCCGGAGGACAACACCATTCACAATAGGAATGTTGTGGCCAGGATAATAGTTCTGTTGACTCTCCCTTTTCCGCAGCTACCAATCCTTCCCCTGCCGAGCAGTACGAGCTCCAGTTAGTGAGAAATTTTGCATGGACGGCAGGGATTAGACGTATCATACTAGTAACTTTCGCTTAATGAATTCCTGATTCTTTTATATGCAGAGGAAGCGACCAACGAGGTTCGAATGGTGGAAGAGAACGTTATCTTTGATCACCTTTTGAGGTTTTATGACAGGGCACCACGTAAATGAAAACGTTTTTACATTTCCTGGGTTTGACTAGATGATGAAACGTGGATTGTGGATGCTGTTGTCGATGGTGCAACCATTAATAGCTTCGTTGTTATCAATGCAGGAACCAACAACTTAACATGATCAGAAGAATTGCTTAAGAAATGAAGATTATCTGGCAGTCTAAGAAAAAACTGACAATGTCTTCATTTCAGGCATTCTCCCTAGGATCGCTGCGGAGGACATCTGCGGTAAGACTTTTGGTATAAATAACAGGAAGGTTACTTTGTTATAGAAAAGCGTGGAGTTTACTGATATAAACGAAACCATTGCTACGAGCACTGAGATTATTATTTTTTGTTCAAATGATGCTAAGCGGCAAAACTCCGATGATTTCGCCATTTCAATAACGCTCGGTCGTCTGCTCAGTAGCACCCTGTGATTTTTCAGAAAAAAAAAAAAACACCAGGAGGGTCAAACACACTGACTATAGTAGCCGCAGCGAGAAATGAACGCTGTGGTGGGGCAGCCGGGATGACTGGGGATTCCCCCACTGTAGCCATATCCACATGTCACCGACCATCGGCCACCGCTGCAGCCCTGCTCCATGATCCTTACCCTGTGTCTCTGGCTTTCTCTTTCTCTCTCGGTTTCTATATAAACTGGTGTATTTCCGAAACTAATTATGAAATTATTATGACTTTTGTTCCACACCACCACTGAGGTAAAAATCAAGGAGAGTTTTCTGTATAAAGGTTTCCCCCCCCCTCCTAAATGTGGCATATGAGCGGGGGAGTGCGGCCTTGCCGATACCTCCGCCTGACCTATAATTATACACTCGCCAGAACTGACCTGCCCTCAGACAAGGGGGGGGAAACCTTTATACAGAAAACTCTCCTTGATTTTTACCTCAGTGGTGGTGTGGAACAAAAGTCATAATAATTTCATAATTAGTTTTGGAAATACACCAGTTTATATAGAAACTGAGAGAGAAAGAGAAAGCCAGAGACACAGGGTAAGGATCATGGAGCGGGGCTGCAGCGGTGGCCGATGGTCGGTGACATCCTACCTCTATGGTCGGTGACATGTGGATATGGCTACAGTGGGGGAATCCCCGGTCATCCCGGCTGCCCCACCACAGCGTTCATTTCTCGCTGCGGCTACTATAAGGACTAGATCATTCATTGAAAACATTATTTATTACATGTAAAGAAGAAGGAACCAAAGGCCAGAAGCCCGGAAGATTATTCCCTCAAAAGAAAGAAAAGAGAGAGAGAGAGAGAGAGAGAGAGAGAGAGAGAGAGAAAGCCAAATTTAAGATTCGTTCATTTTGAGGTACACAAGCCTATCAATATAAAGGTAAAGTCAGTCCTTCAAATCAGAAAAATAAATACATGCATACTTCTTATAACTGAACGCAGTCTGCAAAATAAATTTCCTGATTAGAGAGTATTACCCTAACTGAAGACTGTGATGTAATGAGCTTAACGAATCACAACTAAATACAAAGCAAAAATATTTTCTGTTCATGGTTCCATTTACCAGCTTTTCATATCACCAGTACTGAAAGGAATGATAAAATGGTGGGGGTGGGATGTTCTTATACATGGGAGCAAAATTTTAGTCAGCCATACTTTCATATCCATCTGTTGAAAATATTGGCAGACCCATATTCACTTTCAGCTGTGACTAATGATTCCCATACTAAAATGACCCTTCGGGTAATTTATTATCCACCCGAACAATCTAAAGCCACTGTCAGGGCAACCCACAATCAAACTGCTGAAAACATTTAGGCCAAAATATCATAAGTTCTGGCGATTCTAGTTTATCAGATTGCAAATGGGTTAAAGCTCCATTCTCACACACTGGAATAAAGCTGGACACCAACTTCCAGGAAAGCTCATCGCACCAGCTTAGAGACCATCCAACATGATGTGAACACAGCTCAGATCTTGTTTTGGTAAAATCAGAAAACATAGTGAGTCCTGTTATAGCAGGTGGTCATCATATAGTCACATTCGAATTTAATTTTAATGAAGACAGTACTACCAGAATGGACAGTAATAAGAAAGTGTCCAGTTCGAGATACTTTAATGATAATAATAATAATAATAATAATAATAATTCACTCATTCCCCATCTATAATAATAATAATAATAATAATAATAATAATGATGATAACAGTAACTAGTTACCTATTTACTTATGATGTAGCCACAATAAGGAAGCTTCGCCATAACTATTTATGGTATTGATTGTCTTTGTAGTTATGCAAATGCTGCTTTTGTGTTCACTGCCTAAAAACTTCATATGAAAACAATACAGATATTTGTACGATCTTTTGATGTTAGATATAGTTCAGTGGTGAAAATAACAAAGCATATGATAGTTATTTTTATGCTCAGGTGATGATCAGATATTTAAACTCATATTATTATGTAAGCCAGCAAAAAAGTGGTTGGGAAGAAAGTGCTTTGAACTTTGTGGTCATTGCATTTTAACCATCTCTGATGTGTATTATTGTATGGAAGTGAAGTATAATGGTCTGTTGGTGTTGAATTTCCTTCATAGTTTTTAATACCAACTAATTTTTAAAAAGGTTTGTTTTTTTTTCATTTGTAGCTGATGGCGTAAATGCATTCGTTTACAGTTGTTTCGTAGGCCATTTTCTTTTCACATAATATTTCTAATAAATACTGTACATAATTTAAATCTATGCAGATTTTAAAATTTAGTAAACAAAATATCAAAGAAGCAATTTTACTGTTCTTTGTATGGTAATATGCCAAGTAGCAGTAACATAGGTGGTTTATAAGGTTCACTAATTGTAACGTATGAAATTTTGGCATCATAAACTGCGACCTTTAAAAGTAGTATGAGGTTATTCATATTTGGAACATGTGCTTAGATTAACCCCAGAAAGCTTCTTGTGTAATATCAACAAGATCTGAAGACAAACTGTGGAAGATGTAAATGAAGCATGGGTACATTTTACATTTGTCTGATTATCTGGATAACTGTATGCTCAACTGTAACCATATTCTTTTTAGTTAATAACAGGGACCACAACTGTATTTCTGTTAAGTTAGGGTTTTACAGCTTTTGTGGTTTTCTCTAAAACTTATTACAAGGAAAATACTGAGCATATTTGAATTCGGTGTTTTCAACTAGACTAAATGGCAAAATATTCAACCATATTTCTCAGCAATCTTTTTTATCTTAGGATTTCAACCAAATAGGTGTATCAATTTGTTTCTGAGATATTGCAATTACAAAAATGCAGTTTTTGCACCGAAAATCATTGTATGGCCTTCAAAATAAGGTCCAGGTCACATACTTAGAACAAGTACTTGGATTACCCTAGGATACCTTCCTGTGTAATGGCATCAAGAACTATGAAAAAAGTGCACAGAAAAACAATAATAATAATAATACTTACCAAGACAGAAAGCTTTGCTATATATATTGTGATGTAGTTTAAAAATACGCCTACATCATTTTTTACCTTAACCCCTTAACCGCGGTGCGTCACTTTCGTGATGCTCGGGCACAATGGATCATACCGCGGGGCATCATTTTTGTGATTCTGTGTTATTTTGAATTCTCTCGGGCTTACAATGGGTGGCTTGTATCATCTATCAGTACTGCCAGTGTCCAACAATAGTCAGCATTCCTAATCTTATCTGTACTCCCATCCATTGTTGACAATTTAGCCATTTTTCCTCGTTCTTGACTCCCCTCCCTACCTCCCCTCCATTACCCTCTCCTCTCACCTGCCCAGCCGCGCTGCGCTAAGCAAATCTTCCCCAGAATTTTCCACTGATTTCATCCAATGAAATAAGCCCTATGCCCTATTCTTATACAAAATAATATATACAAAAAAGAAATAAGGTAAATGATAGTGCCATACACCTGGAACTGGCTAATTATCACCTGACAACACCTCACTTGCACTCGTTCGCTAATTTCCCCTGGGAATTTTCCCTTGAAATATGTCGTATAATCTTGTCTCGTAATGCAAATATTTATAAGAAAGGAAGGGAGAAGCCTAAGTGATATTTACATTCACCTGGAACTACCTATTTTTTTATGTATTGTCGAGATTTCCTACCAATCATTTCATAGCATGTAAATTAGCAGCTGTCACCCTATTGACATTGTCAACCCTTGCCTGCCCATATACGTCATGTCATTCAGTTCCTTGTCATGAGGTGACACCACGTTGAACTCGAGCCTCGCCATTTCCACTGCTTCTGCGCCCATTGCAAAGGGCCCTGTGACCTCTACTCCTAGAAAAACTCGTGTGGGAAGCATTAAAGGACTAAGTGACTCAGCAGTGGAACGTGAACTGGCAGAATTATCAATGGTAATCATGGATAGTGAGTTTGATTCTTTGGGTGAATCGTGTGATAAGGATGTGGAGGAAATCGTGACAGAAACTCCTAGTATGAGTGCTTCAGTGTCCCAAGTTATCCCTAGCTCCAAGAGAAAGGAGCCCTTACTGCAACAAGGGAAGGAATTTGGGAAGGGAGTGAAAAGGTGGCAGGTTAGCCCTGGAACAATGGCCTCGCGTGACCCAGCCTGCCATGAGTCATGATGTGAATCACCTTCCCACTCCCCGAGCCCCACTTCACTAATTTCTTCCTCATCTCCGGCGGAATTTTCTCCTAAGTCTTCGTCATCGGAGTCTCCACCAGAACCTACAGTGAAGGCAGGCTGTAGAGGAAGAGGTAAATCCTTGACACGTAAAAGTAGAGTAGCAAGTAGAGTAAGGACTGCTAGTGCTACACGGCAACCTAGGGTCAGTGAGAGTGACCTTGAAACAGCCCAGTCTGCCTCACAGCCACCCTTCACCCTCACCCACCCTACACCACCACGACAGGGAATCCTGGACGCCTTCATGTGGATGGAAGGTTCCGATTTCGTCCCTGAACATCTTCATTTCGACGAGAGTTCCTCAGGGATACAGCCTGCCTTCACTCTTGACGAGGATGCTGAGTGTGTGGACTTCCTTTTGGCCTTCCTCGATGACGAAGTCGTGCAGCACATGTGTGATGAGACAATCAGGTACGAATCACAATGTGCTGCAAGTGGTGCAGGTGCAGCGAAGATGCAACTGTGGACTGTGCTGGGAGTGCAGGAGCTGTATGTGTTCTTTGCCCTCATGCTTCTCATGCCACATTCAAAGAAGCATGAGTTGGAAGAATATTGGTCCATGGACCCCTTACTACCCTCACCCACCTTCAATAAGTACATTTTCCTTTTTTTTTTTCTATGTGCTCGACTCTGGGCATAGGCTTCTCAGCCTGCTCCCAAGGCCCAGTAGTCCTCCTACATATCGTACACCTCTACATGTCACCACTTCGGCGCTAACACCCACCGTCCATATTGAATACATGCTAGGGCTGTCTCATACAGGACTGATGTATTGGTATTAGCAGGAGTATTTTTACGACATGTTGGCGGGTCTTCTGGTAGATCGGTAAAGTCTGCCGTAATAAAATTCAAATCCTTAAACTGGTCCCTGCCCCAGCAGAGATTTGAACCTGGGTCCATGAGGACTGCAAGCCACCTCTCTACCGATTGAGCCACCGCCTTCCCCAGAGATCGCTTCCAGAACATCATGGGAAACCTGCACTTCGCCAATAACGATGTACCTTCCCAGACCGACCCACTCTGGAAGATCCGGGAGATTCTGAGCAGAATGAAAGATAAGTTTATGTCATTCTTCCACCCCTTTCAGAAGGTCGTCATAGACAAATGCTCTGGTTTGTTCAGAGGACGACTTAGGTTTGTACAGTACATTCCAAGCAAACACCATTGCTTTGGAATCAAGTTCTTTGTACTGTGCGATTGTAAGACGGGGTACTTCCTTGACTTCATCATCTATTCAGCCAGCACTGTCGATCTGGACAAAACACACCCCATTGGCTTCTCAGGCTCTGGAGTGGAAGTGCTGCTTCAAAGGTATTTTGGTGGGAATCATGTGCTGTATACTGACAACTATTATACAGCACCGAAACTTGCTAAATACCTTTCAGAGCACGGCATTGGCTCCTGCGGCACTGTGAAGAGCAATTGTGCCAACTTCCCCAAATTCCCAGAGGCAGGAAACTCGCAGCGAGGAGACGTGCACCTACGCAAATCTGGGAAGATGCTGCCAATACGGTGGCATGACAAGAGGGTCGAGCACATGCTCACCACCGTACACAAGAGGGAACTGAAAGACAGTGGGAAGGTCGACCGTAGGGCACGCGAACCTGTGATGAAACCTGATGCTGTCATAGACTATAATATCAATATGCGGCTGGTGGACAAGTCCAACATGATGATTGGAGAGATCGACTGCCTCAGGAAGAATACGAGGTGGTACAGGAAAGTTTTTCTGCATCTCATTGACATGACGATGCTGAACACCTTCATCCTGTACAAGTTGAAGGTAAAGCCACCCAAGTCCTTTTCCCTGGGGTTGTTCGCCAGGACTTGTGTTCAGCAGCTGCTTGAGAGATATGGTAGGGTGACAGCAGCAGCTCCAAGGCACCATGCTGTAAGACTTCCTGACAGACTTGAGCAGAAGGCGTACATGGATCGGCACAGACTGGTGCAAATGCCTGCCACAACCAAGAGGAAGGCTGTGATCTGCAGGTGCCAGGTGTGTGCACATACTACGCAACGCACACCTGAGCACAGATACACCTCTTGTCAGTGTGCTGAGTGCCAGGTTCCCTTCTGCGTTACCTGCTTTTCTGATTACCACAGCCTGAAGCAGTTCTAAAAGTTCAAGTGGAAAATGTAAATAATGTGTAAATAGCAAGTGAAAGCAATGGATGTAAATATGATGGAACAGTGTATTATAGTTTTATAAGTTACTGCAAGTGACATTGCATAACATAGTGTAAGTAAAATAGAAGTGTAAATATTGAAATTACAATAGAAAGTGTAAATAGAAATGAAAATAATTAGTAATATAAGAATATGAGTACAAATACTTGAAGTTATGACAGTGAAAGTGAAACCTTGGCTTTGTACGTATTTTACTGAAAGAGAAATTGAATGCCTACAGTGACAATAAACTACTATTACTGAAGGAAACATATGGATAAAGACTGCAGATAAATATAAGTGTTATATAGTAATAGGAATATAAAGTGTGAGTGTTTTTATGAATATTAAATGACAGAATACCAGCGGGGAATGAGCGCAAGTGGGAAACTCGTACGCGCTAGTAATTTTCATTGCTTTCACAGTGTTTTTTTTTTTTGGAATATGGATTCCAAACATCTTGAAAATCATAGAAGAGTGTTTCTAGTGATAATATCAGGCTGTGGTAATCATATTACAGGGTGTTGGGAAGTGTAAAGTGGAGACTTCGTTACCCAAATTCAGAAGTCTCCACAAGTCCTACGGTACTCGACGAAGGCTCAACAAACATCCCAGGAGAAAGGTGAAGGTATGTGCCATAAGCATATTTAATTATAATATTCTAGGACTAATAACTGATTTTTGGCAAATATTTTTACAAAGTCTGTCAGAGCGCGAATATCCTCGCAGGACACGCAAGGAGCGCCAAAACAACCCCGCGGTTTAGGGGTTAACGACCTAGAGCACTTGTACAATGCCCTACCCATATCCCTGACATCCTTGGAGAGAGTTCGAACATAGCTGACCTCTTCCTTACAACTAATCCTTCTGCTTTCACCGTTAATTTTTTCTTTCCGTTGGAGTCCTCTGATCACATCCTTATCACCATTACCTGTCCTACCAATCCAGTAAGGTCTTTGAACCCACCCATGAAGCAGCGACTGTGGTACTTTGGAGAGTACTTCTCTGTTTTTCCTGGGAGTGATTATATATTGCTTCCATGGCCGAGAGCCATCTGAATGTGCCTTGAGCAATACGGAGGTTATTTTCATGGGCACTGAATCATATATTCCTTTCTCATATTCTATGATTAATACAAAAAAAACAAAGATGGTTTAATCACACTAATTCTAATGCCTTCCAGTATAAGAAGAGGGCCAACAAAAGGTACCTGAGCCAACCCACTCCTGAAATCTTATCTCTTTTGTTTCTGTCTCGAATCATGCTATGTCTATTCTTCATTCTGCAAAAAACAACTTCATTCGTTATAAATGCTCTGAACTCTCCAACTCAAATTCTTCCTACCTCTTCTGGCACCATGCCAGAAACCTTTCTAACAACTTTACCTCATCATCCTTTCCTCCTCTTTTCTGCTTTGATTGCTCTGTAGCTATTTCTACTGCTAATAAACCGGAAGTCTTCACTCAGACTTTCTCCTCAAATTCCACTTTAGATGATTCAAGTGCCATTCCTCCATTGCTTCCCTCCTGTGACTTCCCCATGGCTGACACTAAAATTTCTTCAGTTGATATATTTTCTGCAATCACTGGCCTCAATACTAAGAAGGCACATGGGCCTGATGAGGCCCCTCCTGTTGTCCTGAAGGACTGTTATTCTTTCCATACACCTTGCCAAAGTAAATTCTGCCTTTGTCTGCCAACTTGTACATTTTCTTCTTGCTGAAGGTTTGCTGTCATTCAGCCTGTCCCAAAGAAGGGTGACAATTCCCAGCTCTATAATTATCGCCCAATAGCTGTAACATCCTGTATTGCAAATATTTCAAAAGTTTTTGAGTTTATTCTTTGAAAAAAGAAAAGGCACCCTTCCTATCACTACCATCATTCCAACTGTCAGTATGGATTCTGCCAGAGATTCTCCACCTGCGATCTTCTCACCTGCCTTTCAGACTCCGGATCATCCTTCTTTCGGGACTATGTCGAAAGCTTTGCCGTTGCACTTGACATCTTAAAGGTTTTTGATTGAGCCTGGCAGAAATTTTTAATTTCCGAACTGCCCTCTTACAGCTTCTGTCCTTCTGTCTGTGCCATCATTTCCGATCTAATCTTTCTATAGCTGCTGTTGTAGTCAGCCACCTTTATTCTCCTCGACCTATCAATATTAGTGTTCCTCAGAGCTCTATCCTATCATCAAGTCTCTTCCTTCCATTCGTCAATGACCTTTATGCTGTTCATCTAACCCTATCCATTCAAACGCTGAAGACCCCACCCTTCACTTTTTCATTCGTTTTCTGCTGTGTCCATCCCAGCAGTTACTTCAACAAACAAGGGATGAGGCTATAGCACACCTAATGTCTGACATGGTTCATATTTCTGATCGGAATAAAAGTAATCTTCCTGTTTTTAGTGCATCAGAAACTCAGTTCTTAACTTTTTGTAACACGACAAAATCTTCTGTAGGTATCCTCTAATTTTTTGTAATAGTCAGCTCCATCCTGCATCTTCTTATACGTTCTTAGGGTTTCATTCTGGGGGATTTATTTTGGAAAAGTCATACTGAAATCTGTTTTGATGAGATTGGGTGTGCTTAGCTGTCTCTGTACATTTTTTTATTCTTTGCTGACTATATACACGGGTTTTACTTCCCCTGTGTAGAGTACAACTTTTATGTTTGGGAAGGCTTCCCGCATGCAACTCTTTTAAGCAAGGTTGAGTCAAATGCATTTAATCTCATTAACTCCTCTTTCTGGCTCCCTTCATGTTCTGTCTCCACTGCGCTGTTGCATCTTTATTTCTTTTCTATTGCTACTTCAACGGTCAATGCTGCTCTGACCTGCCTGACTGCATCTACTATGGCAGGCACGTATCACTTGTCTAGCAATAGATTCTAATCCCTTTTCTGTCCAAATCCCTAATGCTAGGGTTAATCGTTAATCCCAGTCCTTCATGTATAAAACAGGTCAGCTCTGAACTATCTCCCTCTGTATTTCCTATTGCCTATGGTCTCCAGTCTTTCAACTGCAGTGTGTCCAGGTTTCTTGAAACGAACGGATCCCAAATTTGGCTTTCTGTTTTCTTGTTTTTGTTTTGTTTTGTGCCTTCTTAAAGGGAACAATTCTGCAGGCTCCTGGCATTTGGTTCCTTTTTCCTTGAATTAAAAAAAATGACTGAAACTCTGCAGATCAAAAACTAGTTATTATACTGCATGATATTTTATCTATTTATTGCAAGACGCCTCAATCCTGTCAGGGGTGGAGACAAACAAGCGGCCTCCATGAAGCCCTGTCTAATGCTATTTCACTACCCTGATGCCAGCTAACACCCTCCTCTCTCATGTACCTCTCTACTCCATCCCTTCATCTCATCCACAGCCTTCCCCTTTCTCCCCACCTCCACCTCACACGCATACACTCTCATCGTCATTCTACTGCTCTCCATCCTTTCCACATGGCCAAACCACATCAATGTACTTCTCCCAGTGCTTTCTATCACATCCACCTCCACACCTAACTAAGACTAACATCTTTTGTTCCTTTCATTTCCTCATATCTCAGTGACAGGAAAATAAAAGTAGATGATGTATATTCCAATTTCCACGCAATTAACGCCGGCGTGCTGCAGGGATCAGCACTGATGCCAACCCTATTCCTGGTTCATATTAATGATCTCTTATCTATCACCACAATCCCATCCACTCATATGCAGATGACTCAACACTACATAGTTCATTCACACTCAGATACCCATTTACAAAGTCTAATACCTCTAACTCACAACTCAGTACTGCCACCTCAATAAATCAAGACCTATCTATGATCAGTGAATGGGGACAAAACAACCTTGTCTCATTTAATGCAGGTAGAACTAAAAATATATACAATATACTAATAGACAGATATTGCCAGATTCGTATATTACCTTCAGTGCTACTGATATTCCCATCTCCAAAAGTATTGAAATTCTCGGTGTCTCAATAATGCCCTCAACTGGACCTCTCATGTTAGATCACTTGCTATAACCGCCCCAAAGAAACTTGGATTATTGAACAGAGTCCGTAACCTCTTCACTGACGAGCAGTTAGCTATAATTTATAAGAGTCATATGCGCTCTCAGCTTGAATATTGCTCACCCTTGTGGAATGGATGTGGAGAGATTGCATTAAAACAACTAGACAAAATTCAGAACAAAGCTGTTAGATTTATCAACAACCCTGCCTTTACAAATAAATTACCTCCCCTGCAAGTAAGAGGGAATGTTGCCTCCCTTGCATTATTTTACAGATATTTTTTTATGGCAAATGCTCAGACGAAGTTGCGTCCATTGTGCCACCTCTCCATGCCTTCCCTCATGCTACACTAGCATCTGGTAGTGCTCATGACTGGAATGTCACTCAGCCATATTGCAGAACTTCTGCCTATCAGAATTCTTTCATTCCCCGAACTGCATCTCTTTGGAACTCGCTTCCCTAAAGTTGTTTTCCTCCAAATTTCAACTTACAGCTGTTCAAGTCTAACTGTTACAGATATTCTATGAACAGAGGACACCAGTAATCTAGTGTCTGTGATTATTTTTTTATTCAATTGTTTTTCCTTCCTCTGTTCTATTATTAAAAAAAAAAATACCTTGATTCACTTCCACATTTGTCAGTCTGTCTCTCCATGTGACTCCACATGATCCTTTCAAATAGCAAATTTCCACTGCACTCACACTTGACTTTTTTCCTTTCAACACGGTCCAAGCTTCACTTGCATACGTTAGGAACGGTTTCATAGTGCTGTCATGCAGCGACTTTTAAAATTCCATGCTCACTTCACTGTTCCTTATCACTGATTTCAAAGACCCCGCAACCTTTCTTCCTTGTTGTACCCTATCAAGCTCTTCACCCTCTAAACTCCCATCCTTACTCATCTCACTCCACAAGTACTTAAACCCACTCACATTTTCCATTTTCTCCTCATCCAGCCTCACTGCACATCCAGTGGCTTTATTTCCCTCGAAGACCATACTTTACTCTTCCATGCATGCAGCTTTAGATTCCGTTTCTTACATAATCTCCCAGAGTAGTTCACTAAGCCTTGTGGTTTTACTTCGTCTTCACTTAACAATACAGTATCATCTGCAAACAACAGTTCACGGCGTTTCCAAACACTGCCCTTTCTCATTAGAGTCGCTCCAACATCCACGGCCCTACCCTGTACCTCTTTCATAACCCCATCCATATACAGATTGAACAGCCATGGGGACATGACACATCCGTTTTTCAAATAGAAAAATTCACTCAATTCACTATCCACATGCACTGCAACCTTAGCCCTCTCATACATACCTTCACTGCAATCAACAACATTCCATTTGCTCTATCTACTCTTAATACACTCCACATTCCTCGTGTATCCACCCTACCATGTGCTTTCGGCAAATCCATGAAGACCGCATACAACTTTAATTTCTGTAAAAACTTTTCCACCACAAACCTAAGAATGAATATCTGATCTACACAACCTCTTCCCATATTAAGACCTCCCTGTTCGTCTCCAACTAAATCCTTTGTTTTTTTCCCTAACTCTGTAAATAATTATTCTACCATATACTTCTTCAAATACACTCAGAAGGCAAATGCCCCTATGATTACCAGACACTTCTTTTTCCCCTTTTCCTTTGAACAGGGGAATGATCATACCTGACTTCCCATCCTCCGGGACCCTACCTTCCTCCCAGGCCAATCTGCATATCCTCCATATCCATTCTACTGTACTACTATCTCTTCCCGATGCTTCAGCATTTCACCACACACTTCATTAATTCCTGGGGCTTCCCCCATTCTGACTCTCCAATATTTCCGCTACTTCCATCCTACTAATTTCTTCCTCTCTTCTCACATCCCTCCTTCTCCCAGCCATTCCCCAGACACTTGTACTCACATTACCTTCATTCTGTGTGTTCAACAATTCCTTAGACTGTTCTCTCCATCTGCTCACTTTTTCTCCCCTCTCCACTATCAATCAACCAATTTTATCTTTCATTTCCCGACTTATTTCTTTATCACCCTGCCTAACTCTCTTTACCACTTCCCATAATATCTTCTCACATTCCCTCCAGTTTACACTCGAATTCCTTCCAAATTCAACACCCACTCTCTTCTTACTGTCTCTTATGAATCTTTTCCCCTCTCTCTTCCCCTCGACATATAACTCTCTTTTCCGTCTCAATTTCCTCCACGTCTCTGTTTCTCAGCAACTAATTATATACTTTCTTCTTCTGTGCACAGCTTGTTTCACCTCTTCATTCCACCATGATGTTCTTTGCATCCCCTTTTGTCTTCTCCTGTATTCACCCCATACACCACTTCACATGCTGCATAGATTTCTTCTGTGAGTATCTTGCACATACGAGTACATTCCACGTCGCCCATCTGCTCCAGATCATATTCTCCCAATCGCTCTTCCACTTCTCTCTTATATTCTGCCTTTTTTCCATCCTCTTACAGCTTTTTTACCCCCCTTGTATGGATTACTTCCTCCTGTTCTTCCTTTCTGCTACTCCTCCATTTCAGCTGAACCTTGCCTTTCGCCACCACCATATTGTTGTCAGTAAGTCCACACTGCCAACCTCTGTATGCCCTTGCATCCATTACACATCTTCTCATTCTCTCATCCACACACACATAATCAACTATTGCCTTCCGTTCATTCAGTTCACCACCCACCTTTCTGAGCACTGGCCACTTATACTTGTGGATCATTTTGTGTCTAAAGAGGGTATCAGGTATCACCAATCCTCTCTCTGTACAGCTGTCCACTAGAGCACTGCCATTCTCATCCACTTCTGTGGGCACACCCCTCTCACCAACTACTCCATCCACCTTCACATTCCCTACTTCTCCATTCATATCTCCACTCAAAAACACTCTCTAATTCCTTTCAAACTTTTCCATGCATGCTTCCACTTTTGTCCAGAAATCATCTTTCACTCTTCTGGCACGATCTTGCATTGGCTCTTACATGCACACAGTCACTCACATTTGCAGTCCAACTTTCAATCATACCTATACAATCCTTGGAAAATAATCAAGTAAATTCTTGACAAAGCAGTCAAGTACTATTTTCCACTGTGCAACAGACTTTCTGGTACAGTTGTAATAGTACTAGAGAAACCCCAGTCATTTTTGCGAAGGGTACCCATTAATCGCAGGCAAGCAATTGCCCCTACATGGCCGTCCAGTTCGGTGAACCGATGCTCTTTTGCACCGGAAGTGGAGAAGAGTTTGGATGGATGCCGCATTTTCATTTCCACCCAGTTGACAAGGACTTCATAATAGACTCAACATTTGATTATATGGTTAAAACCCATCGTTGTCAATTGATTCCTGGGTTGAGAAGCCATTAGGCTTGTCACTCAGTGGAGACAGCACTACATCAATTGAGTGGATGATGGTCGTTACCAACTAACACGAAGAGAGACTTGTGAATATAGTAAATCGAAATTGTGGAGCACAGACATTAGAAATTTTCAATTAAAAGAATTATAATACTCCTACATATAATGGATGCAACAAAAATTTTTATGATCTTGCAATTTACAATTCATGATACTGTCTGGTCCACAAAATTAAGCATACTGAGAAAAAGGAAACATTTGTGCACAGAAATTAACCCAAGGTGTCCCGTTGACGTATGGATACATCACGCTTTGTAACGGTGACACCCGACGATGTATCCATACGTTTTGCAATTGTGAGGTCTGTCATTTGCACGTTTTTCAAGTTTCAGTATCCCTGCCTCTATCCTCCGTCAGGCGGGGATACTGTCTGGCCCCCCCTTGATCCCTCCTCCCCCCCCCGCATGCCATTTTCCCGGCAACTGATTTGTTAGCAGTGACTTGGCCAGTAAAGACATGTTGCGCCACAGTCTCTACAATAACGAAATTCAAGGCGAAAGTGATTCCCAAGGTGGAAGACAAAGGAAGAAACAAGCCAGAGGAAGAGACAAGCAGAACTGATGAGGCAGTAATGTCGTAAAAGAATGTGCCATATGTTGATGTGTTTGGTGAGTGAAACAATGCTTATGTTGCCTATATTACTGTGTGATAAACAATATATTCTTGTACTACATATAAATTCATACCAAATAAATAAATACCGTTTATGAGTAGTATGGAATAGTTACCCCTCCCATAGAACTCGTTTTCTCTGGAGCCTGCCTCATAGAAAACACAGTAAGGTAAAACATACTGTTACCTGTATCTGGTATTTTAAACCTCAGGTGAATGATTTCTATATGAATTTTCAATGTTCCTCACCAAAAGTGGAGGTTTGAGCCAAAAAAAAAAAAAAATCCAAAATCTTTCAGGATTCGGGGGGTCAGTGGTGGAAAATCAGTCAGGATGGGATGGGTTAATAGTAGGAACTTCCTTCGTAGAGATATGGTGGTCGACTGGTATTTTATGTATAAATGCAGGAGTAGAGTTGTTCTGGAACCTGCGGCGAGGCTTTAGTTTTAGTTTCCCACTCATCAGCATGCTCCCACCTAATGTGGTCCTTCACCTTCGAAGGGCTCACACTATGGGGAGCATTGAAGTCGCCGAATCAAGTTATTGCCCGTGCAAGGATTTTGTTGTTTTCCCCATTGGCCAATGTCTTTGACACTCTTCTCCAAAGGCCTCCTTTTAAAAATCCCCCAGAAGCAGAAGAAAAATGCTGGCCACTCATTGACCTGGTACCTATTGTCCCAGGTAATAAATAAACTGTGACGACTTGGCAGTAAATTTGTATCATGAAGATGAACAGTAATTGTGGTCCAAACTCCTATGTATCTCTTTTAGGGATTCCTAACTCAGAGCTCCTATACCGTAGCATCAGTCGAGCAGAGCAGTACTCCCAAGGCAGATAGAAAGCTGATGACAGGGAGAGCTGGAGCTCCCATTTCATCAGCCCTCGGGACTAGTTCCTGACCATCCTCCTTTGCTGAACTTTTTCAGTGCTTCAGTAACACAAAGAGTAGGCCAGCATGCTCTCCAGTAAAGTTTCTCTAACTATCAACACCAAACTACATGCACAGTACACACTACACTTCCTTAACAAACAAAGAAAAAAAAAAATGGTGCACTACAACAATGCCTCGGAGTTCCCAGGGGGAACATAAATGCCCCCACCATTCGCCCCTCTCCCGGTGATGATTCTTTAAGCTGCCTGGATCCACGATCTGACTCAATTTTTCGTTTTTGCAACATTTCCGGCATTTCCTCAAACTCTCTGTCTGTCAAACACCACCTCTTCTCCTCTAAACCTCACCTTCTATTCCTTACTGAAACTCAGCTGTCTGAGGCAACTGACAGCAAACACTTCCTGTATCCTCCTACTTTCTCTATACTCATTTCAAAGCCAAAGGTGGATATTGCTTATATGTACACAACGACCTATTTTGCTCTCGTTTTCCTGAACTTGATTCTTCTGAATTCTCTACTCTCTGGCTTTGGCTCTCCTGTCATTCTTTGACTAAATAATCTGTGCTGTTTACTTATCCCTTAATTCGACTGACTATCAAAAATTCATTGACTGACTTACTCCTACGATAGAACACATTCTATCCATTTCCCCTTTCTCTGAAATCTCCATTCTAGGAATCCTCTGATCATAACCTTGTTATTTTAACCTGTCCTATCACTCCGGTATGGCCTGTGGACCCTCCAAAGAAACATCGTCTGTGGCACTTTGGAGCTGCGGATTGGGAGGCCCTCAGGCAGTATTTCTTTTATTTTCCATGGAATGATTATTGTTTCCATGGCCGGGAGGCATATAAGTGTGCCTTGCGCATTACGGAGGTTATTCTCTCAGGCATGAAGCATACATTCCTTTGTCATAACCTTTAACTAATGCAAGAAGGCCTTGGTTTAAGCACGCTTGTTCTAATGATGTCCGCAACAAGGAGAGGGCCTATAAAAGGTACTGGAGCCAACCCACCCCTGAATCACATTTTTTTTGTGTGTCTGCCTGGAATCATGCTAAGTCTGTTCTTCCCTCTGCTAAAAATAATTTCATCCGTACTACGCTCTCAACTCTCCAACTCGAACTCTTCCTGCTCCTTCTGGCACCTTGCCAAAAACCTTTCTAAACACTTTCCCTCATCGTCTTTCCCTCCACTTTATTACTCTGAAGGCTCTGTAGCTATTTCTTCTACGGATAAAGCAGATCTGTGTGCTCAGACTTTCTCCTCCAATTCCACATTAGATGATTCCAGTGCTATTCCTCCTTCACTTCCCCACTCTGACTTCCTCATGGCTGATATCAAAATTTCTTCAGCTGATGTATTTTCTGCCATCACTGGCCTCAGTACTAACAAGGCATATGGGCCTGATTGAGTCCTGTTGTCCTCAAGAACGGTTCCTCTGTGCTAACACCCTAGGTAAACTCTTTTGCTTTTGTCTTTCAACTTATACCTTTCCTTCTCGCTGGAAATTTGCTCTCATTCAGCCAGTCCCAAAGAAGGGTGACCATTCCCAGCCCTCTGACTATCGTCCAATTGCTTTAACATCCTGTGTCTCAATAGTTTTCGAGTCTATTCTTGACAGAAAAATTTTAAAGCATCTTTCCTATAACAACCTTCTTTCTGATCGTCAGTATGGGTTCGGTCAGGGACGCTCTACTGGTGATCTTCTCACCTACCTTTCAGACTCCTGGTCACCCTCCTTTCGGGACTTTGGTGAAAGCTTTGCCATTGCACTTGACATCTCAAAGACTTTCGATCAAGTCTGGCATAAACCTTTAATTTCCAAACCGCCCTATTACGGTTCCTATACTTCTATCTGTGCCTTCATCAATAGTTTCCTTTCTGGTCATTCTATAGCTGCCATTGTAGATGGCCGTCGTTCTTCTCCTAGATCTATCAACAGTGGTGCTCTGCAGGGCTGTGTCCTATCACGAACTCTCTTCCCTTTATTCATCAATGATCATCTAAGCTGAACATCTAATCCTAGCCACTCATACACTGATGATTCCACCCGTCACCTTTCCAATTGGTTCTGGCAACGTCCATCGCAGCAGTTACTTCAACAAACAAGGGATGAGACTATGGCACACCTAATCTCTGACTTGGCTCGTATCTCTGACTGAGGGTAAAAATAATCTTGTTGTTTTTAATGCATCAAAGACTCAGTTTTTACCCCTATCAACCCGTGATAATCTTCCACAGCAGTACCCACTAATGTTTAATAATATCTAGCTACATCCTGCCCCATCCTTGCACATGCTTGGGGTTTCATCGACACGGGACTTAACCTATCTTGGAAAGATCATATTGCATCTCTTGTAAAATCTGCATCCAAGAGATTAGGTGTGCTAAGCCAACTCCATGCCTTCTTTACTCCTGCACAGTTGTTGACTTTATACACGGGTTTTATTCGCCCCTGTTTAGAGTACAACTCTCATGTGTGGGGAGGCTCCCCAGATACAGCTCTTCTCAATAGAGAGGAGTGAAGGCTATTCGTCTCAACAACTCTCCTCCTTCGACTGGCTCCCTTCAACCTTTGTCTCTTTGCTGCACTGTTGTCTCTTTTTCTCTTTTCTATCGCCACTTCAATGGTCACTGCTTCTCTGCACTAACTGCTTGCATCTATCCACTCTATGACGGGTGCGTAGCACTCGTCTAGCAACAAACTCTCATCCCTTTGCTGTCCAACTTTCTAATGCAAGAGTTAACCGTTAATCCCAGTCCTTCAATTATGCAACCGGTCAACTCTCAAACTGTCTCCATATGTCTGCATTTCCTACTTCCTATGACCTGGAGTCTTTCAAACGCAGTGTGTCCAGGCATCTCGAAATGAATGGATCTTGAATTTGGCTGTATTTTTTTTTTCTTGGAAGGAACATTCATGCTGGCTCAGCCTTTGGTTCCTTCTTCCTTGCATTAAAAAAAGGGCAAAAATGGATAGGACGATTAGTGGATCTCTCTCCCTCTCTACGTAGACACACACACACACACACATATATATATATATATATATATATATATATATACACACACACACATACCACATACTCGCAGCAGCTACAGTTCCCAAGTCGGAGACATCTAAGATATCCTAGAGTTTTCTGACATTACGTTGAGCTCTAAGCTCTTTAGCATAGAAGTGTACAATAATACATAATTTAACAATCACAAATAAAACACTGTAGAGAAGAAGAGTATACAATTTAACCTGCGCCGTCCCGGCGACGTGAATTAACATCCGCACATGATGTGCACTCATGTCCCGGCGACGTGAATTAACGTGGCAACATTGCAAGGTCCCTAATTTGCACAATTTTCAATTTTCGCGAGTGATTTCGCGAGTGATTTTTGGCACATATACACGGGACACCTTCCTCTATTCCTCTACAAGATGCCAAGCAGGGACAATGCCTTACACCGCATAACTTCTCCCTCCCCCCTGCACGCCATTGTCTCGGCAATTCACTTGTTACCAGTGACCTGGCCAATAAAGACATTCAGGACCAGAGTGATTCCCCAATCGATGACAATGTGGAGGACAAAGTTTACATAGCATTAGAGGAAGAAACAGTCAGAAATGATGATAAGGTAATGTGGGAAGAAAAAGGTCATGAATGGTGATGAGTTAGTGAGTGAGACAATGCTTATAATGCCTATATTACTGTTTGAAAACCAATATACTCTTGTACTACATATAAATTCGTACCAAATAAATAAATAAATACTGTTTATGAGTGGATAAAATAGTTACTCTCCCATAGAACTCGTTTTCTTTGGTGCCAGCCTGTTAGAAAACCCAGTCAGGTAAGGAAGTACTCGTACCTAGATCGAGTATTTTAAACCTCAGGTGAGCGATTTCTTTATGAATTTTCAATGTTTCTCACCAAAAGTGGATGTTTGAGCCCCCCCAAAAAAAGGTCCAAAAATGTCAGGACTTGGGCATACCACTGCCCAGAAAACGTTGGGATTGGGTGGGTTAATGCAAAACGTTACAAAATACCTCCTTTCACAACTAGCAGGCTAACTGGCAACTCTGACATGTAACGAAAAAAATAGAGAATCATCGGGACCACTTCAGCACTACTTAACTAGCAAATCCCGCTTCTCAGCAGTACCCCTTCCCTAGTCCTTTTGTCATCCTGACAAAACTTCACAATGTATACAGACATAATACCCCTTCCCAAGTCCTTCTGTCGTCCTGACAAAACTACACAATGTATACAAACATAATCCTTAATCAAAACTAAACATTTAATTATACACAAAATAGTCCTCCAACTTATCAGGTCTTCTACTATGCCACTTCTGACGATATTCTTACTCCTCCACACAGTATACTCCTCCTGGAATGACTTGGTTCTCTTCCTGATTCAATTCTTCCCTCGGGAAATTGTCACCATCCTCTTGTACATCAGCTCCTTGGTCCTCCTCAACATCCTTGGCTGGGGGTGAGCACGATTCCTTAGAGATGTCCCATTTGCACTGTTCTGGCCCATGATACTGCCACAAATGATTCAGGTGTAGCACCTCTGGGTGAAATTCCTGCCTTCCCGAATCTGGTACGTTACATCTGACAGGCAGTCCATCATAGTGTAGGGCCCATCCACAATGGGCTTTGCAGCTTAGGTGGTTGTCCCTTCTTCTGCTGATGATCGTATAGCCAAAGTTTGTCACCATCCTTGAAGCTCACCTCACTTGCCCACAACATACTTGTGCTTCATTACTTCTCCTGAAAACACAAGGGCTCCTCGCACTTGATGATTTACCTCAGACATCCTTTCCTAAAGATGATTGTGTAGCTGTAGTTGTCTTTAGGCAATGCCTCACCAGGTGGTCTTCACATAAACTGGTCAACTGGTAAGCGTAACTCATGGCCCAACATCAGTTTTGCAGGGGTGTAGCCAGTAGGCTCTTGGGATGCAGACCAATATGTCATCACTAATCCAGGTAATTTCTGGTCTCTTTCCCTCTGTCTTTTACACAGTGCTCGACCCATTCTTGCCCCAGGGTCCAGTTGAATTTCTCCACCATCCCATCTGACTGTGGCCTTAGTGGGGTCGTCCTGGTCTTCTCGATCCCCAGTAACTTGCAGCACTCACGGAACACAGCAGACTCAAAGTTTCTGTGAGTGTCAGAGGTCCAGCAATGTCCACCACAACTCTTTCCATCAATGCACCCATTTGGTACAGCTGAAGAGGGGCGCAACCACGTTTCTTGGGTCCCCTCTAGGCACAGCATACATCACAGGAGCAACAGCACTCTTGAACATCCTGTCACATGACAGTCTAGTAGAACTTCTGTTGCAACAGATTTAGCGTTCTTTTCACTCCCAGGTGCCCACAAGTGATCTGGTTATGGGACTAATCCAAGATCTCGAACCTCATTTTCTTCCAATCCACCAGTTGCTAAAACTTGTTGAGGCCATCAGGTGTCTGCCACTGATGGTTCAGTAGTCCGTTCTTCAAACAAAGAAGGTCTCATTGACTCTGGTAGCTCTTAGTCACAGGGCTGAACCTGGAAACCTATTCCCAAGATGGTTGCACTGTACTCCATTGCAGCCACTCTAGCACTGGTTGTAGATCTGCATCCCCATCTGCATCCTCTTCAGGTTTTCTTCATCTGACACTGGCCCTGTCACTGCAATACAGCATCATTTCTCGCTACAATCTTCTTTCATACTATATGGCTTGCAGTCTGCACCATAAGGATGACAACTCCAGCTGTCAGCATTGCCATGTACCCACCTTGGATGATGCTGCACCTCACAGTTGTGCTGGTCCAGCTTCCCAAGCCAGCATGCTAGTTCTCCTTCCAGATTCTTTGATGTCTTCAGCCACTCCAGTGCTGCATGATCTGTCCTGATGGTATGTAGGACCCATACAAGATGAGATGGAAAAAAATAAGGCTCTTCATCACTTCCAAGAGCTCCTTACGGGTCACACAGTAGTGGTGGGCTGAGCTTCTTGATTTAATATGCCACCACATACTCTTTTTCGTCCTCCTTCTGCGATAGAACTCCACCATTACCTTGGTCATCAGTGTCAAAGTCCAGAATGGATGGCTAACTCTGATCTGGGTACACCAACACTGGAGAGCTTGCTAATGCATGTTTGAGTTTATTGAAAGCCTTCTGAGTCACTGTAGTCCACGTAAACTTCTTCCTCTTCCACAACAACTTGTGCAGAGGTGCAGCTACTGTTGCGAAGTCCTTGAGAAAACGCCGATAGTAAGTATACAAGTCTTCCATAGTTCCCTGACATAAGTTGAACCTGGGCAGTTTTTCACAGCTGCCACCTTCTCCGGATCAGTACAGATGCCGCCCTCACCTACTTTGTGTCCTAGGTACTTCACTTCCTTCTGGAACAGGAAGCATTTACTGGGGTTCAGCTTGAGGTGTGCTACACAGATCCTGTTAAACACCTATGACAGCCTCTCCAGTTCCTGGTCGAAAGTCCGTCCAAACACAGTATTGTCAAGATAGATGAGAGCTGTCTGCCAGTACTGGCTTTCCAGTGTTGGATCCGTTAGACACTCAAACGTATTCGGGGTGTTACATAGGCCAGATGGCATCACACTGAACTGCCATTAATGGTGTCCATATGAAAAGACTGTTTTGTGCTTGTCTTTCTCTGCAACCTTGAGCTGGTGATATCCTGCTTTCATGTCTAGGGTGGAGAACCACTTGGCTCCTGACAAAGCATCCAGTGTGTCATCAATTCTTGGCAAGGGTTAAGCATCCTTCACTGTCACTTCATTCAGTGCTCTATAATCCACACAGCACCCCACTGAGGAATCCTTCTTCCTTACCAGAACAACTGCAATTGCTGATGCCCAAAGACTTCTCGAATTTTCTATCACTTGACTTTGGAGATTCTCCATCACTTTCTCCATTTATTGCCACTGAGCAGGCCCCATCCTGCAAGCTGGCTGTTTAATTGTCCGTTGTTCCCTGGTGTCAATGCAATGTTCCACCAGATCTGTGCATCCAAGGTCTAGGTCTCTCTGGTGGAAAAGACATCAGCAAACTTCACAAGCAGTTGCCTTAACTGTCGCACTTGTGAATTATCCAGGCACTGGTAACTCCTTGAAAACAGGTTCGGTAGGTGCTCCGGCAGATTCCCATTTTCTTTGACTTCACTCCTTTTCAGGCCTTCCACTGATGCCACTCAGTGCTTACCACCTAGCACAGTCCCACAATTTTTCCCTCATTGATCTTCTGTTGCTCACACGAGAAATTGGCCACCACAACCGGCACTTGACCTGCACTCTTGGGTTAATTTATCGTCCATCCAGTCAGCCACTCAACATCAACAATGAAACCTAATATCAAAAGTGCCGAAATATCTTGTATGCAAAGCACTGTAATATTTGGTGACTTTAACTTACCAGTTTCAATATGGGGAGAAGCCCTACCTTCACACACAGGGTTAGACCTATATACAAACTTGTAGGAAAGTTCTTTGTGTCAATATGAAATTATTCGACACTTGGAGCTAACATCCTAGATCCTGTCTTAGGCACATCAGAAAATGTAGTGAGTAATGTTATAATAGGAGATGAATTTAGTACAAGTGATCATCACACAGTTACATTTAACATTAAATTCAGTAAAGACAGTGTCAAGGCCAGTTGCGATAAAGTGCTCGACTTTAAGAGGGAAAGTTTTAAGAAATTAAAGGCAATTGTAGGTGCAGGTGACTGGCATCCCATTGCTGAAACTATAGTTATCAATGATGCTTGGAATTTTTTTTGCAGAAACTCTCAACACTGACGTCAGATTATGTATTCCAATGTGCAACAGAAGGCCTGCCAAAAATTCTTAGCCCAAATGGTGGAACTCCGACATTAACATTGTCTGGAAGCAAAAAAATCTTGCATATAAAAATCATAATACCACAAAGAGTCAAAGTGATAAAAATCAGTACGATGCCCTTCGGTGGAGAACCATTAAATGCAGTAAGAAAAAACTCACGGCTCATATTGCAGGTATTAGTAAATCAAATCCCAAAGAATTTTTCAGCTACATAAGAAGGAAACAGGTAATAACTCCAATAATCGGTCCCTTAATCACAGATAAAGGACAGCACACTGATGATGGAACAATGATGGCGAAAATTCTTACTACTTTCTTCGCGTCAGTATTTACAACAGAAAAAATAAATACAATACCTTCAGTTTCCCTCATTCCTATAGAAGAGGGCAACACAGTCACTGACATTACAGTTAATGATCGGAACGTACTTCTAGCAACTGGCAAAAGAGCACAAAACACGGGACAGGACAACATATCGCCACGTGTATTGAAAGAACTACAGAATGAAATATCAAGCTTTTATCTAAACTTTTTAACTTATCACTTAAGAGGAGTGAGGTGCCAAATGAATGGAAGCTTGCCAACGTAACCCCAGTATTCAAAAAGGGAAACAGAGCCCAACCAGAAAACTATCGCACAATTAGTTTAACATTGGTGATTTGCAAATTGCTTGAAACTATTATCAGAGACAAATTTGTGAAAAACTTAGAAACAATCTGATCAAAGATTCGCAATATGGTTATCGTAATAATCGCTCTTGCCTTACGAATCTGCTGGACTTTTCAATGATATACTGAACATGTACGACGAGACTAAATCAGTTGATGTGGTCTACGTGGATTTTCAAAAAGCTTTTGACAAAGTTCCACACAAAAGACTCCTTCAGAAGGCACATGGTTTCAGCAGCAGTGTTCTCGGGTGGGTAGAAGATTAGCTCATCGGCCGAAAGCAAAAAGTTGTAATAAATGGAAAACAGTCAGACTGGATAAATGTCACAAGTGGAGTGCCGCAGGGTTCAGTGATAGGCCCTATTCTTTACTTAATATATGTAAATGATATTGATGAAAGATTGTGTTGTAAGATTTCAAAATTTGCTAATGATACTAAAATAGGTAACAAAGCAGATACAGCACTGTAAAGACAGGCAATTCAGAGAGATCTTGATCATCTGTTTAACTGGGCCCAAGTCTGACAAATGGATTTCAGTCTTAATATATGCAAAGTGCTAACATTCTGATCAAAGATTCGCAACATGGTTTTCGTAATAATCGCTCTTGCCTCACGAATCTGCTGGACTTTTTCAATGATATACTGAACATGTACAACGAGACTAAATCTGTTGATGTGGTCTACCTGGATTTTCAAAAATCTTTTGACAAAGTTCCACACAAAAGACTCCTTCAGAAGCTAAAGGCAGATGCTTTCAGTGGCAGTGTTCTCGGGTGGCTAGAAGATTGGCTCATCGGATGAAAGCAAAAACTTGTAATAAATGGAAAGGAGTCAGACTGGATAAATGTCACAAGTGGAGTGCCGCAGGGTTAAGTGTTAGGTCCTATTCTTTTCTTAATATATGTAAATGATATTGATGAAGGACTGTGTTGTAGATTTAAAAATTTGCTGATGATACTAAAATAGGTAACAAAGCAGATACAGCACTGGAAAGGGAGGCAATTAAGAGAGATCTTGATCAACGGTTTAACTGGGCCCAAATTTGGCAAGTGGATTTTAGTATTATTAAATGCAAAGTGCTAACAATAAAAAGAGAGAAAGGACTGATGCAGAGTACAGGATCCAGTTTATTTTCAACGTTTCGCCCACCAGGGCTTAATCAGGAATAACACCAGTGGACAACACTCCACTTCTTAAATAGTCCCTAACCTGGCTGGTGACATAAACACAAGAAAACAATAATCTGGCAAACATGGCTGTTCGATAGTTAAGAGGTATGCCAATGGCTTCGCTAACATAAAGAATCCATTGTTTTGATTGATATTACATACATTTGCAATCAAAGCGGACTCATAGCAACTACGTTTCATGGTGTTGTCTACATATTTAATAATTTTAGAATTTGTCCAGTCGCCATTATGGCCTGGGTCAAACCTATGTTTCACAATGACATTATTCATTTTAAAACACTCCATGTCATATTTATGTTCCATCACTCGTTTCTCTAAACCTCGAATTGTTTCATTAACATATACTTTCTTACATCCTAAACAAAGTATACTGTAAACTCCTGCCTGCCGTACATTCTGTCTACTGTTTTTTTTCTTTTTCAGTAAACTGCCCACTGTTACAGAAGCTGTTCTCACAATACTGAAACTAACTTTATTTAGCAGCGGGGAAACATTACTAGCTCCTGAGGTACTGGGTAATATGATTCTCTTTTCACATTTCTATCTTTTCTCGTTCCTTATGGATATTTTCAGCCCTCTTCTTAGCCTTCATAATAAAGTAAGGAGGGAATTTTAATTCAGTGCAAGCATTAAAAATATTCTTATATTCTTCCTCTAGATAATCTCTCGAACATATTCTCAAGGCTCCAAGGTATAATCCATTGACAATGCCTAGTTTAGTCCTATTGTCGGTAGCAGAATAAAAATGTACATAATCATTCTTAGAAGTATTTTTCCAAAAAACTTTAATCTTTAGCCTGTTTTCTTCTCTTAACAAAAGTACATCTAGGTAAGGCAACCTATTGCCATTCTCATATTCTACCGTAAAGTTTATACTATTTTCTACCCTATTTACCTGATCTAAAAGCCTGCTCAAATCTAACCTCCGAGGAGCTATCACAAATACATCGTCTACGTACCTAAGCCAATCTACCTCTCTAGGAACTATGTCCTTAAAGGTAGTAGCTTCCAGGTGTTCTAAAACTAATCAACTAAAACTGGGCTGAGGGGAGACTCCATTGCCATCCCTGCTCCTTGTCTGTAGAATTTGTCATTAAAAGTGAAGCAACAGTTTGAAATACAGAGGTCAACCAAACTAATAAAAATCATTCACAGGTACAGGTAGATCATCTTCAGATAGTACACTGCTCAATACATTAATGTCTTTATCAGCAGGTACATTAGTATATAATGAAACCACGTCGAAGCTGGCAACTTGCTTATTTCTCTCTTATATCCTATTGATTAAATCACCAGAATGCCTAAGGCTGTTGCCACTGATGGTACCAACTTTACCTGAAATTGATTTAGCTAACCTGCCTGCAAGTTTATGTAGTAAACTACCGATTCCAGAGACAAGTGGACGAAGTGGCACGTTAGGTTTGTGTAGTTTGGGAAGTCCATATAGGCCTATATGTCAAGAAGTGCTGAAAATTAAAACTGTGGAAGCATTCGAGCAGGCGAGACAAACTGGTATGAGTGCTCGAGACATACTGGACCATAGGGAAGGACGTTTCATCCATGACGAGGTTTCGAGGTTCAACGAGCGTCAGAAAACGAGGCTGGCGCGGAAGTTACACCGATTGATCCCCCACAGCTAATGGAAAGATGCCAGTTGGAGCAGCTTAATCAGCAATCTCTCAAGCAAGCAACTAAGTGAATGTGAAATCGAAGCTTTAAGTCTCGGTTTAAAATTTGCAACTGGGATTGAAAAAAGTGACACAAATATTGACTTAACTGTGAAAAACTACAGTTACAAGGATAGCGATTTTGATTGAAGTTCTGTACAAGGCCTTTTGTTTGCGTTAATAACTGAAAACAAGGAATCAGTTATTCCGAGGAGATATATAGATGTTTTTAAAAAGTTAATTATGGATGACACTATATATATATATATATACATCCTCCGCAGATAAGGAAGGAGGTATAGTTGTGCTAGACAAGTCTGCATATGGTACTAAAGTGGACACATTCCTTCAAAATACGAACACTTATGAATTGATAAGTGAGAGTTCATACAAAAGCACTTTAGAAAGAAGTAAATAAGTAACAACTCTTAATGGAAAAAGTTTGTTGAAGCTTCTGCCAAAAATTCATTCTCCTGCTTATATATATATATGGACTTCCCAAACTACACAAACCAAACGTGCCACTTTGTCCAATTGTTTCTGGAATCGGAAGTTTACTACATAAACTAGCAAGCAGGTTAGCTAAATCAATTTCAGGTAAAGTTGGCACCATCAGCCTTAGGCATTCTGGTGATTCAATCAACAGAATAAAAGATTTAAGCATGAGAAATAAGCAAGTAAGTGTCCAGCTTCGACGTGGTGTCATTATTTACTAATGTACCTGCTGGTAAGGCCATTAATGTATTGAGTAGTGTACTGTCTGAAGATGATCTACCTGTACCTTTGAATGATTTTATTAGTTTGGTTAACCTCTGTGTTTCAAACTGTTGCTTCACTTTTAATGACAAATTCTATAGACAAAGAGCAGGGATGGCAATGGAGTCTCTCCTCAGCCCAGTTTTAGCTCATTTATTTTTAGAACACCTGGAAGCTACTACCTTTAAGGACATAGTTCCTAGAGAAGTAGTTTGGCTTAGGTACTTGTGATAGCTCCTCGGAGGTTAGATTTTGAGCAGGCTTTAGATCAGGTAAATAGGGTCGAAAATAGTATAAATTTTACGGTAGAATATGAGAATGATAATAGGTTGCCTTACCTAGAAGTACTTCTGTTATGAGACGAAAACAGGCTGAAGATTAAAGTTTTTAGGAGAAAAACTTCTAAGAATGATTATGTACATTTTTATTCTGCTACTGACAATAGGACTAAACTAAGCATTGTCATTGGATTTTACCTTCGAGCCTTGAGAACATGTTCGAGAGAATATCTAGAGGAAGAATATAAGAATATTTTTAATGTCTGCACTGAATTAAAGTTCCTTAAAAGAAAAGAGAAAAGAAAGCAATGTGCAAAGTGAATCATGTTACCCAATACGTCAGTAGCTAGTAACTTTTTCCCACTACTAAATAAAGTTAGTATCAGTGTTGTGAGAACAGCTTCTGTAACAGTGGGCAATTTACTGAAAAAGAAAAAAGAGTAGACAGGATGTACGGCAGGCAGGAGTTTACAGTGTACTTTGTTCAGGATATAAGAAAGTATATGTTGGTGAAACATTTCGAGGTTTAGAGAAACGAGTGATGGAACACAAATATGACATGAAGTGTTTTAATATGCCCTTGTGAAACATAGGTTTGACACAGGCCATGATGCCGACTGGACAAATTCTAAAATTATTAAATATGTAGACAACACTATGAAACGTAGATGCTATGAGTCCGCTTTTATTGGAGATGTGTGTAATATCAACCAAAACAATGGATTCTTTATGTTAGCAAAGCCATTGGCATACCTCTTAACTATCGAATAGCCAGGTTAGCCAGATAATTATTTCCTTGTGTTTATGTCACCAGCCAGGTTAGGGACTATTTAAGAAGTGGAGTGTTGTCCACTGCTGTTATTCCTGAAGAAGCCCTGGTGGGCGAAACGTTGAAAATAAACTGGATCCTGTACTCTGCATTTGGCCTTTCTCTGTGTATATTGTTTCAGTTATAGCTGTTTTCTACACAAAGTGCTAACAATCTGATCAAAGATACGCAACATGGTTTTCGTAAGAATCCCCCTTGCATCACGAATCTGCTGGACTTTTTCAGTGATATAATGAGCATGTACAACGAGACTAAATCTGTTGATGTGGTCTACCTGGATTTTCAAAAATCATTTGACAAAGTTCCACACAAAAGACTCCTTCAGAAGATAAAAGGCACATGGTTTCATTGACAGCGTTCTCTGGTGGGTAGAAGAATGGCTCATTGGACGAAAGCAAAAAGTTGTAATAAATGGAAAACAGTCAGACTGGATAAATGTTACAAGTGGAGAGCTGCAAGGTTCAGTGTTAGGTCCTATTTTTCTTATTATATGTAAATGATATTAATGAAGGATTGTGTTGTAAGATTTCAAAATTTGCTGATGATACTAAAATAGGTAACAGAGCAGATACAGCACTGCAAAGGCAGGCAATTCAGAGAGATCTTGATCATCTGTTTAACTGGGCCCAAGTTCAGACAATAGATTTCAATATTAATAAATGAAATGTGCTATATATTGGCAGTAAAAATGTAAGAGCTAGTTATAGCATGAATAATGTCCAACCTAATAGGGTAAATCATGAAAAAGACTTATAAGGTATAATAACAAATGATTTGAAACCATGCAAACAATGAATAGAAACTGTGAAAAAGCCAATAAATTGATTGGATTCATAGGTAGAGCATTTGAATATAAATCCGATAATATCGTCCTCACATTGTATAATTCTTTACTATGCCTGCATTTGGAGTAGCGCGTTCAGTTTTGGTCACCGAATTATAAAAACGATACGGAAAAGCTTGAAAGAGTACAGAGAAGGTTGACAAAGATGATACCTAGATTGGGAAATAAACCATACGAGGAACGTTAGAAGCAGTGACTCTCTTTACCCTAACTAATCGGAGGTTACGAGGAGATTTGATTCAAGTATTCAAAATATTCAAAGGACATGATGACATGGCTGTCGATAAATACTTCACAGTTGATCACTTGACTTATACCAGAGGCTATGGGCATAAAGAATCGGCAAACGATTCCAGTCGCATGAAACTTAGCATTTCTTCTTTAATAGAGTTGTAAACATATGGAATAAAATGCCCTCCAATGTAGTAATTTGTAATACAGTACCGACCTTTGGAAGTCACCTGGATAAGTGTTTGTCGTCTAACCCGCAGCTTAATATGTTTACTACTGAATAAAACACTTGTGTATGTATAATTTTTTTTCCTTTACTTTTTTTTTTTTTTTTTTAGAGCCTGGATCAATGTATTAAATGCAAATATAGTATATGCACAGACTAGGAATTCCACAGATAGTCGAGTTAATGGTCATTATTCGTATTTTCGCCCCGTGATGGGCTGTGGATCACTGAGGGTCCTTGTTAGTTAAGTGACCACCATCGAGATTTTTTAATGTACCAGGGGTCACTGCTTCGGGAGGTGACGTGTGCTTTTACCGCATAGGAAATTTGCTAGTCTCAGTGGAGTGAACAGAGCTTGGGCCTGATTGACTGCTGCCTACCTTAATAGCACCAAGCAAGGCTGCTGCACCACCCCTGACCATCTACACTGCACACTGTGCAATTTCCATGCTGTGTATGCAGATTCCCCATTAACTCAGTGTACCCATACATAGTGTCATGCTTTAGTTATTTATTTGTTCGATTATTCATTTTGCTTAACTACTTTCTCTTTCAGGTTACTCATACTGATAGCTTATAGATAAAGTACTATAGTAGCTTTTCCTTTTCAGTCATTCCTATGAAATTTTCATGTCAGTTTTTCCATGCAGCGTGGTGGTTTTTCTCACTGTTTCTTGCCAGTTTTGACTGGAGGGTTTGGAGGCAGGGGGAGCCTTCTTTCCTTACTATCCTTATCCTTCAGTATGTAGAGCTAGATCTCGTAGTCATAGTCTACTCTGTAACAAACAGCCTCGAAAGGACCATAAGGTCTGTTGCTGTTTGCTATCATTTGTACTCCTTTGTACCTGTTTCCACTAAAGTTCTCTCCACTATCACTCCAGCCTTAGTCTTGCACCGTACAGCAGGCTCCACTACCCCTAGACAGTTGTCAAAAGAGCCGCTCACCTTGCATTGGTGCAATTGTTCTGATCTTGGGGGTATCACTGTAATGCAGAGTGTCCTCACCTCGCCACCAGAACTAGTATGTCTAACTGCCATGACGGAAAGTGACATTCCTCGAATCTCTCTCTCTCTCTCTCTCAACCCCCTCCCATCCCTGTTTTCCCTTCCCTTCCTCCATTTCCTTCATCTTTCCCCCCCCCCCCCCTCTCTCTTTACCGTCTCCACCTCTTCTTCCCCCTCCTCCTCCTTTTCTCCCTCATAATCATTACTCTCCTCCCCTCGGCTCTCAGTCCCCACGTCTCCCTCGTCTCCTCATCTCCTTGTCATCTTTCTTTGCTTCTGCTGCTCCCCTCCCGTTCGTTGTCCTTCATGGTTTTCTCATGTCTTTACTCTACTCTCTCTCTCTCTCTCTCTCTCTCTCTCTCTCTCTCTCTCTCTCTCTCTCTCACACACACA
>NC_136968.1:10591010-10596010 GCF_032717465.1 Coenobita brevimanus | reverse complement strand
TGTGGAATAGCAGAGGATCTTTGAAATGATTTTTTCCTTGTATAATTGACGACGAGTTATTCAAATTATTCTGTGTCTCTTTTGCGTAAAGGTAGATGTGTGTGTGTGTGTGTGTGTGTGTGTGTGTAATTCACCGGGTCGGTCACATTCTGTCTACCGTTTTTTTCTTTTTCAGTAAATTGCCCACTGTTACAGAAACTGTTCTAACAACATTGATACCAACTTTATTTAGTAGTGGGAAAAAGTTACTAGCTACTAACGTATTGGGTAACATGATTCTCTTTTCACATTTCTCTCTTTTCTCTTTTCTTGTATGTATATTTTCAGCCTTCTTCTTAGCCTTCATAATAAAGTAAGGAGAGAATTTTAATTCAGTGCAAACATTAAAAATATTCTTATATTCTTTCCTCTAGATATTCTATCGAACATATTCTCAAGGCTCGAATGTAAAAGCCAATGACAATGCACAATGCTTAGTTTAGTCCTATTGTTGGTAGCAGAATAAAAATGTACATAATCATTCTTGGAAGTATTTTTCCTGAAAACTTTAAACTTCAGCCTGTTTTCGTCTCTTAACAGAAGTACATCTAGGTAAGGCAACCTATTGTCGTTCTCATATTCTACTGTAAAGTTTATACTATTTTCTAACCTATTTACCTGATCTAAAAGCCTGCTCAAATCTAACCTCCGAGGAGCTATCACAAGTACATCGTCTACGTACCTAAGCCAGTCTACCTCTCTAGGAACTATGTCCTTAAAGGTAGTAGCTTCCAGGTGTTCTAAAAATAAATGAGCTAAATCTGGGCTGAGGGGAGACCCTATTGCCATCCCTGCTCTTTGTCTATAGAATTTGTCATTAAAAATGAAGCAACAGTTTGAAACACAGAGGTCAACCAAACTAATAAAATCATTCACAGGTACAGGTAGATCATCTTCAGATAGTACTCTACTCATTACATTAATGGCCTTATCAGTAGGTACATTAGCCCTTTGAGATTCAAATGAGTATTTCGATCGTCATTTCAAGTCCAACCTCAGAGATTCGGATGATGCTTTTAATCGTCATTTTAAGAATCTTTTGTAAAATATTCGCCATAAATCGCATTTACGCATCATAAAGAGGCTCGAGCATGTTGTCACGGAATGATTACTCTGTATGTGGGGGTACTGCACAGCTGGTCTGACTCATAGCTTTGTTTCTTTATAACTTTATTCTTGGTGAATTTTTTTCTACAGCAAGGTATAAAATTTTTGATTTTTGCCGAACTTCAACTCGTCACTTTGACTTTTTATTTTCTGTTTTTCTTTTATGAACATACTACGATAAAGTACAACTATTCAACTTCAAAATAACACCACAACCAGCATCCTATCATAAAAAGTGTATTTATACTGACCGATCAAAGAAAAACATCGCGAAGCGAATATTCGTCCGACACTAAAATAAAATTGTGCATCTCTTTCCTTTCGCTTTACTGCACAATGAAATGCAAAAATTACCATAATCTATATCAATGTAAAGGTAATTTATTGTCTTTTTGCATGGTTTAAACCAAATTTACACATCTTTACTCGTTATTTTTTGCCGAATATTTTTCTACGGCAAGATATAAAATTTTTGCTTTTCGCCTAACTTCAACTCATCATTTTGACATTTTATTTTTTTTGTTCTCCATTTTTGAACATACTACGATAAAGTACAACTATTCAGCTTTAAAATGACACCAAAACCAACATTCTATCTTGAAAAGCGTATTTACACAGAACGATCAAAGTAAATTATCGGGCCGCAAAGATGTGGGGTTAGCGTGAGTGGCTACACAGACATAATCTGCCCGGCCCAAAGACCTGATAGGGTTAGTAAATAATGAAACCACGTCGAAGCTGGCCACTTGCTTACTTCTCTCTTTTATCCTATTGATTAAATCACCAGAATGCCTAAGGCTGTTGCCACTGATGGTACCAACTTTACCTGAAATTGATTTAGCTAACCTGCCTGTTAGTTTATGTAGTAAACTACCGATTCCAGAAACAATTGGACGAAGTGGCACGTTAGGTTTGTGTAGTTTGGGAAGTCCATATGTATGTCAAGAAGTGCTGAAGATTAAAACTGTGGAAGCATTTGAGCAGGCGAGACAAATTGGTGTGAGTGCTCGAGACATACTGGACCAGAGGGAGGGAACTTTCATCCGTGACGAGCTTTCGAGGTTCAACGAGCGTCAGAAAACGAGGCTGGCGCTGAAGTTACACCGATTGATCACCCACAGCAAATGGAAAGATGCCAGTCGGAGCAGCTTAATCAGCAATCTCTCAAGCAAGCAACTAAGTGAATGTGAAATCGAAGCTTTAAGTCTCGGTTAAAAATTTGCAATTGGGATTGAAAAAAGTGATAGAAATATAGACTTACTGTGAAAAACTACAGTTACAAGGAGAGTGATTTTTACTGAGGTTTTGTACAAGGCCTTTTGTTTGCGTCAATAACTGAAAACAAGGAACCAGTTCTTCCAAGGAGATATATAGATGTTTTTAAAAGGATAGCTATGGATGACACTATATAACCTCCGCAGATAAGGAAGGAGGTATAGTTGTGCTAGACAAGTCTGCATGTGGTACTAAAGTGGGCACTTTCCTTCAAGATACGGACACTTAGGAAGTGATAACTAAGAGTACATACAAAAGCACTGTAGAATGAAGAAGTAAATGTGCTAGGGACATTCTTTCGACAACTCTTGGTGGAAAAAGTTTGTTGAAGCTTCTGCCAAAAATAATTTCTCTTCAAATACATATGGACTTCCCAAACTACACAAACCTAACGTGCCACTTCGTCCAATTGTTTCTGGAATCGGAAGTTTACAACATAAACTAGCAAGCAGGTTAGCTAAATCAATTTCAGGTAAAGTTGGTACCATCTGCCTTAGGCATTCTGGTGATTCAATCAACAGGATAAAAGATTTAAGCATGAGAAATAAGCAAGTGGCCAGCTTCGACGTGGTTTCATTATTTATTAATGTACCTACTGATAAGGCCATTAATGTAATGAGTAGAGTACTACCTGAAGATGATCTACCTGTACCTGTGAATGATTTTATTAGTTTGGTTGACCTCTGTGTTTCAAACTGTTGCTTCATTTTTAATGACAAATTCTATAGACAAAGAGCAGGGATGGCAATAGGGTCTCCCCTCAGCCCAGTTTTAGCTCATTTATTTTTAGAACACCTGGAAGCTACTACCTTTAAAGACATAGTTCCTAGAGAGGTAGACTGGCTTAGGTACGTAGACGATGTACTTGTGATAGCTCCTCGGAGGTTAGATTTGAGCAGGCTTTTAGATCAGGTAAGTAGGGTAGAAAATATTATAAACTTTACGGAAGAATATGAGAACGACAATAGGTTGCCTTACCTAGATGTACTTCTGTTAAGAGACGAAAACAGGCTGAAGTTTAAAGTTTTCAGGAAAAATACTTCTAAGAATGATTATGTACATTTTTATTCTGCTACCAACAATAGGACTAACTAAGCATTGTGCATTGTCATTGGATTTTACCTTCGAGCCTTGAGAATATGTTCGAGAGAATATCTAGAAGAAAGAACATAAGAATATTTTTAATGTTTGCACTGAATTAAAATTCTCTCCTTACTTTATTATGAAGGCTAAGAAGAAGGTTGAAAATGTCCATACAAGAAAAGAGAAAAGAGAGAAATGTGAAAAGAGAATCATGTTACCCAATACGTTAGTAGCTAGTAACTTTTTCCCACTGCTAAATAAAGTTGGTATCAGTGTTGTTAGAACAGTTTCTGTAACAGTGGGCAATTTACTGAAAAATAAAAAAGAGTAGACAGGATGTATGGCAGGCAGGAGTTTACAGTGTACCTTGTTCAGTATGTAAGAAAGTATATGTTGGTGAAACATTTCGAGGTTTAGAGAAACGAGTGATGGAACACAAATATTGCAGGAAGTGTTTTAATATGAATAATGTCATTGTGAAACATAGGTTTGACATACAGGCCATGATGCCGACTGGACAAATTCTAAAATTATTAAATATGTAGATAACACCATGAAATGTAGATGTTATGAGTCTGCTTTTATTGCAAATGTATGTAATATCAACCAAAACAATGGATTCTTTATAATAGCGAAGCCATTGGCTTAACTATCGAATAGCCAGGTTAGCCAGATAATTGTTTCCTTGTTGTGTTTAGGTCACCAGCCAGGTTAGGGACTATTTAAGAAATGGAGTGTTTTCCACTGGTGTTATTCCTGATTAAGCCCTGGTGGGCGAAACGTTGAAAATAAACTGGATCCTGTACTCTGCATCAGTCCTTTCTCTCTTTTTATTGTTAGCACTTTGCATTTAATAATACTAAAATCCATTTGCCAAATTTGGGCCCAGTTAAACCAGTTGATCAAGATCTCTCTAATTGCCTCCCTTTCCAGTGCTGTATCTTCTTTGTTACCTATTTTAGTATCATCAGCAAATTTTTAAATCTACAACACAGTCCTTCATCAATATCATTTACATATATTAAGAAAAGAATAGGACCTAACACTTAACCCTGCGGCACTCCACTTGTGGACATTTATCCAGTCTGACTCCTTTCCATTTATTACAACTTTTTGCTTTCATCCGATGAGCCAATCTTCTACCCACCCGAGAACACTGCCACTGAAAGCATCTGCCTTTAGCTTCTGAAGGAGTCTTTTGTGTGGAACTTTGTCAAAAGCTTTTGAAAATCCAGGTAGACCACATCAACAGATTTAGTCTCGTTGTACATGTTCAGTATATCATTGAAAAAGTCCAGCAGATTCGTGAGGCAATGAAGCGAATTATTACGAAAACCATGTTGCGAATCTTTGATCAGAATGTTAGCACTTTGCATATATTAAGACTGAAATCCATTTGTCAGACTTGGGCCCAGTTAAACAGATGATGGATCTCTCTGAATTGCCTGTCTTTACAGTGCTGCTTATCTGCTTTGTTACTATTTTAGTATCATTAG
>NC_136968.1:10537488-10590910 GCF_032717465.1 Coenobita brevimanus | reverse complement strand
AATTTTGAAATCTTACAACACAATCTTTCATCAATATCATTTACATATATTAAGTAAAGAATAGGGCCTATCACTGAACCCTGCGGCACTCCACTTGTGACATTTATCCAGTCTGACTGTTTTCCATTTTAATTACAACTTTTTGCTTTCGGCCGATGAGCTAATCTTCTACCCACCCGAGAATACTGCTGCTGAAACCGTGTGCCTTCTGAAGGAGTCTTTTGTGTGGAACTTTGTCAAAAGCTTTTTGAAAATCCACGTAGACCACATCAACTGATTTGATCTCGTCGTACATGTTCAGTATATCATTGAAAAGTCCAACAGATTCTGCTTTGGTAAAGAGCGATTATTACATTAACCATATTGCGAATCTTTGATCAAGTTGTTTCTAAGTTTTTCACAAATTTGTCTCTGATAATAGTTTCAAGCAATTTGCAAATCACCAATGTTAAACTAATTGTGCGATAGTTTTCTGGTTGGGCTCTGTTTCCCTTTTTGAATACTGGGGTTACGTTGGCAAGCTTCCATTCATTTGGCACCTCACTCCTCTTAAGTGATAAGTTAAAAAGTTTAGATAAAAGCTTGATATTTCATTCTGTAGTTCTTTCAATACACGTGGCGATATGTTGCCCTGTCCCGTGTTTTGTGCTCTTTTGCCAGTTGCTAGAAGTACGTTCCGATCATTAACTGTAATGTGGTGACTGTGTTGCCCTCTTCTATAGGAATGAGGGAAACTGAAGGTATTGTATTTATTTTTTCTGTTGTAAATACTGACACGAAGAAAGTAGTAAGAATTTTCGCCATCATTGTTCCATCATCAGTGTGCTGTCCTTTATACTGTGATTAAAGGACCGATTATTGGAGTTATTACCTGTTTGCTTCTTATGTAGCTGAAAAATTCTTTGGGATTTTGATTTACTAATACTACCTGCAATATGAGCCGTGAGTTTTTCTTTACTGCATTTAATGGTTTTCCACCGAAGGGCATCGTACTGATTTTTATCACTTTGACTCTTTGTGGTATTATGATTTTTATATGCAAGATTTTTTTGCGTCCAGACAATGTTAATGTCGGAGTTCCACCATTTGGGCTAAGAATTTTTGACAGGCCTTCTGTTGCACATTGGAATACATAATCTGACGTCAGTGTTGAGAGTTTCTGCAAAAAAAATTCCAAGCATCATTGATAACTAAAGTTTCAGCAATGGGATGCCAGTCACCTGCACCTACAATTGCCTTTAATTTCTTAAAACTTTCCCTCTTAAAGTCGAGCACTTTATCGCAACTGGCCTTGACACTGTCTTTACTGAATTTAATGTTAAATGTAACTGTGTGATGATCACTTGTACTAAATTCATCTCCTATTATAACATTACTCACTACATTTTCTGATGTGCCTAAGACGGGATCTAGGATGTTAGCTCCAAGTGTCAGGTATAATTTTCATACGTGATACAAAGAACTTTCCTACAAAGTTTGTATATGGGTCTAACCCTGTGTATTGTGAAGGTAGAGACTTCTCCCCATATTGAAACTGGTAAGTTAAAGTCACCAAATATTACAGTGCTTTGCATACAAGATATTTCGGCACTTTTGATAGTAGGTTTCATTGTTGATATTGAGTGGCTGACTGGATGGACGATAAATTAATAGAGTGCAGGTCAAGTGCCGGTTGTGGTGGCCAATTTCTCGTGTGAGCAACAGAAGATCAATGAGGGGAAAAATTGTGGGACTGTGCTAGGTGGTAAGCACTGAGTGGCATCAGTGGAAGGCCTGAAAAGGAGTGAAGTCAAAGAAAATGGGAATCTGCCGAAGACACCTACCTGAACCTGTTTTTGGAGTTACCAGTGCCTGGATAATTCACAAGTGCGACAGTTAAGGCAACTGCTTGTGAAGTTTGCTGATGTCTTTTCCACCAGAGAGACCTAGACCTTGGATGCACAGATCTGGTGGAACATTGCATTGACACCAGGGAACAACGGACAATTAAACAGCCAGCTTGCAGGATGGGGCCTGCTCAGTGGCAATAAATGGAGAAAGTGATGGAGAATCTCCAAAGTCAAGTGATAGAAAATTCGAGAAGTCTTTGGGCATCAGCAATTGCAGTTGTTCTGGTAAGGAAGAAGGATTCCTCAGTGGGGTGCTGTGTGGATTATAGAGCACTGAATGAAGTGACAGTGAAGGATGCTTAACCCTTGCCAAGAATTGATGACACACTGGATGCTTTGTCAGGAGCCAAGTGGTTCTCCACCCTAGACATGAAAGCAGGATATCACCAGCTCAAGGTTGCAGAGAAAGACAAGCACAAAACAGTCTTTTCATATGGACACCATTAATGGCAGTTCAGTGTGATGCCATCTGGCCTATGTAACACCCCGAATACGTTTGAGTGTCTAACGGATCCAACACTGGAAAGCCAGTACTGGCAGACAGCTCCTCATCTATCTTGACAATACTGTGTTTGGACGGACTTTCGACCAGGAACAGGAGAGGCTGTCATAGGTGTTTAACAGGATCTGTGTAAACACCTCAAGCTGAACCCCAGTAAATGCTTCCTGTTCCAGAAGGAAGTGAGGTACCTAGGACACAAAGTAGGTGAGGGCGGCATCTGTACTGATCCGGAGAAGGTAGCAGCTGTGAAAAACTGCCCAGGTTCAACTTATGTCAGGGAACTATGGAAGACTTGTATACTTACTATCGGCGTTTTCTCAAGGACTTCGCAACAGTAGCTGCACCTCTGCACAAGTTGTTGTGGAAGAGGAAGAAGTTTACGTGGACTACAGTGACTCAGAAGGCTTTCAATAAACTCAAACATGCATTAGCAAGCTCTCCAGTGTTGGTGTACCCAGATCAGAGTTAGCCATCCATTCTGGACTTTGACACTGATGACCAAGGTAATGGTGGAGTTCTATCGCAGAAGGAGGACGAAAAAGAGTATGTGGTGGCATATTAAATCAAGAAGCTCAGCCCACCACTACTGTGTGTGACCCCGTGGGGAGCTCTTGGAAGTGATGAAGAGCCTTATTTTTTTCCATCTCATCTTGTATGGGTCCTACTTATCATCAGGACAGATCATGCAGCACTGGAGTGGCTGAAGACATCAAAGAATCTGGAAGGAGAACTAGCATGCTGGCTTGGGAAGCTGGACCAGCACAACTGTGAGGTGCAGCATCATCCAAGGTGGGTACATGGCAATGCTGACAGCTGGAGTTGTCATCCTTATGGTGCAGACTACCAGCCATATAGTATGAAAGAAAGATTGTAGCGAGAAATGATGCTGTATTGCAGTGACAGGGCCAGTGTCAGATGAAGAAAACCAGAAGAGGATGCAGATGGGGATGCAGATCTACAACCAGTGCTAGAGTGGCTGCAATGGAGTACAGTGCAACCATCTTGAAAGATGGGTTTCCAAGTTCAGCCCTGTGACTAAGAGCTACCAGAGTCAATGAGACCTTCTTTGTTTGAAGAACGGACTACTGAACCATCAGTGGCAGACACCTGATGGCCTCAACAAGTTTTAGCAACTGGTGGATTGGAAGAAAATGAGGTTCGAGATCTTGGATTAGTCCCATAACCAGATCACTTGTGGGCACCTGGGAGTGAAGAGAACTCTAAATCTGTTGCAACAGAAGTTCTACTAGACTGTCATGTGACAGGATGTTCAAGAGTGCTGTTGCTCCTGTGATGTATGCTGTGCCTAGAGGGGACCCAAGAAACGTGGTTGCGCCCCTCTTCAGCTGTACCAAATGGGTGCATTGATGGAAAGAGTTGTGGTGGACATTGCTGGACCTCTGACACTCACAGAAACTTTGAGTCTGCTGTGTTCCGTGAGTGCTGCAAGTTACTGGGGATCGAGAAGACCAGGACGACCCCACTAAGGCCACAGTCAGATGGGATGGTGGAGAAATTCCAGCTGGACCCTGGGGCAAGAATGGGTCGAGCACTGTGTAAAAGACAGAGGGAAAGAGACCAGAAATTACCTGGATTAGTGATGACATATTGGTCTGCATCCCAAGAGGCCTACTGGCTACACCCCTGCAAAACTGATGTTGGGCCATGAGTTACGCTTACCAGTTGACCAGTTTATGTGAAGACCACCTGGTGAGGCATTGCCTAAAAGACAACTCTAAGCTACACAATCATCTTTAGGAAAGGATGTCTGAGGTAAATCATCAAGTGCGAGGAGCCCTTGTCGTTTTCAGGAGAAGTAATGAATGGCTACCGCAAGTATGTTGTGGGCAAGTGAGGTGAGCTTCAAGGATGGTGACAAACTTTGGCTATACGATCATCAGCAGAAGAAGGGACAACCACCTAAGCTGCAAAGCCCATTGTGGATGGGCCCTACACTATGATGGACTGCCTGTCAGATGTAACGTACCAGATTCGGGAAGGCAGGAATTCTCACCTCAGAGGTGGTAAGCACCTGAATCATTTGTGGCAGTATCATGGGCCAGAACAGTACAAATGGGACATCTCTAAGGAATCGTGCTCACCCCCAGCCAAGGATGTTGAGGAGGACCAAGGAGCTGATGTACAAGAGGATGGTGACAATTTCCCGAGGGAAGAAGTGAATCAGGAAGAGAACCAAGTCATTCCAGGAGGAGTATACTGTGTGGAGGAGTAAGAATATCGTCAGAAGTGGCATAGAAGAGGACCTGATAAGTTGGAGGATTACTTTCTGTATAATTAAATGTTCAGTTTTGATTGAGGATTATGTTAGCATACATTGTGTAGTTTTGTCAGGACGGCAAAAGGACTTGGGAAGGGGTATTTATGTCTGTATACATGAGTTGTGAAGTTTTGTCAGGATGACAAAAGGACTTAGGGAAGGGGTACTGCTGAGAAGCGGGATTTGCTAGTTAAGTAGTGCTGAAGTGGTCCCGATGATTCTCTATTTTTTTCTGTTACATGTCAGAGTTGCCCAGTTAGCTCTGCTAGTTGTGAAAGGAGTGTATTTTGTAACGTTTTGCGTTAACCCACCCAATCCCAACGTTTTCTGGGCAGTGGTATGCCCAAGTCCTGACATTTTTGGACCTTTTTTAAATTGGGGGCTCAAACATCCACTTTTGGTGAGAAACATTGAAAATTCATGAAGGAAATCGCTCACCTGAGGTTTAAAATACTTGCTCGATCTAGGTACGTTTAGTACTTCCTTACCTGACTGGGTTTTTCTAACAGGCTGGCACCAAAGAAAACGAGTTGCTCCATGTGGAGAGTAACTATTTTATCCACTCATAAAGAACAGTAAGATTTATTTATGGCGTATTTGTTTGTTTGAATTGATATGTAGTACAAGAAGGTATATTGGTTTTTCAAACAAGTAATATAGGCATTATAAGCATTGTCTCACTCCGCCACTAACTCATCACCAATTTCATGACCTTTTTCTTCCCACATTACCTGATCATCATTTCTGACTTGTTTCTTCCCTCTAATGCTATGTAAACTTTGTCCTCCACATTGTCATCGATTGGGGAATCACTCTGGTCCTGAATGTCTTTATTGGCCAGGTCACTGGTAACAAGTGAATTGCCGAGACAATGGCGTGCAGGGGGAGGAGGGAGAAGTTATGCGTGTGTAAGGCATTGTCCCTGCTTGGCATCTTGTAGAGGAATAGAGTGAAGGTGTCCCGGTGTATATGTGCTAAAAATCACTCGCGAAATCACTCGCGAAAATTGAAAATTGTGCAAATTAGGGACCTTTGCAATGTTGCCCACGTTAATTCACGTCGCCGGGACATGAGGTGCACATCATGTGCATGGATGTTAATTCACGTCGCCGCTGGATCAAGCAGGTTAAAGTTCGTGTATACTCTTCTTCTCTATAGTGTTTTATTTGTGATTGTTAGATATACAGTATTATTGTACACTTCTATGCTAAAGAGCTTAGAGCTCAATGTAATGTCAGAAAACTCTAGGATATCTTAGATGCTCTCCGACTTGGGAACTGTAGCTGCTCTTGCGTAGTATGTGGTATGTGTGTGTGTGTATATATATATATGATGATATATATATATATATATGTGTGTGTGTGTGTGTGTGTCTACGTGTAGAGAGGGAGAGAGATCCACTAATCGTCCTATCCATTTTTGCCCTTTTTTTAATGCAAGGAAGAAGGAACCAAAGGCTGAGCCAGCATGAATGTTCCTTCCAAGAAAAAAAAAAAATACAGCCAACCATTCAGATCCATTCCATTTAGAGGAATGCCTGGACACACTGCGTTTGAAAGACTCCAGGTCCATAGGAAGTAGGAAGCCTGCAGACATATGGAGACAGTTTTGAGAGTTGACCAGGTTGCATAATTGAAGGACTGGGATTAACGGTTAACTCTTGCATTAGAAAGTTGGACAGCAAAGGGATGATGAGTTTGTTGCTAGACGAGTGCCTACGCACCCGTCATAGAGTGGATAGATGCAAGCAGTTAGTGCAGAGAAGCAGTGACCATTGGAAGTGTGAAGTGCGATAGAAAGAGAAAAAGGAGACAACAGTGAACAGCAACAAGAAGACAAAGGTTGAGAGAGGGGAGCCAGTCGAAGGAGGAGAGTTGTTGAGACAGGAATAGCCTTCACTCCCTCTCTATTGAGAAGAGCTTGTATCTGGGGAGCCTCCCCACACATGAGAGTTGTACTCTAAACAGGGGCTGAATAAAACCCGTGTATAAAGTCAACAACTGTGCAGGAGTAAAGAAGGCATAGCAGAGTTGGCTTAGCACACCTAATCTCTTGGATGCAGATTTTACAAGAGATGCCACAATATCAGATCTTTTCCAAGATAGGTTAAGTCCCGTGTCAGTGACTGAAACCCCAAGCATGTGCAAAGAGATGGGGCAGGATGTAGCTAGATGATTATTAAACATTAGTGGGTACTGCTGTGGAAGATTATCACGGGTTGATAGGGGTAAAAACTGAGTTCTTTGATGCATTAAGACGAAACAACATAGATTATTTTTACCCTCAGTCAGAAGAGATACAACGAGCCAAGTCAGAGAGATTAGGTGTGCCATAGTCTCATCCTCTTTGTTTGTTGAGAAGTAACTGCTGCGATGGACGTTGCCAGAACCAATTGGAAAGAAATGACGGGTGGAATCATCAGTGTATGGTGGCTAGGATTAGATGTTCAGCTTAGATGATCATTGATGAATAAAGGGGAAGAGGAGTTCGTGATAGGACACAGCCTCTGCAGAGGCACCACTGTTGATAGATCTAGGAGAAGAACGACGGCCATCTACAATGGCAGCTATAGAATGACCAGAAAGGGAAACTATTGATGAAGGCACAGATAGAAGTATAGGAACCGTAATAGGGCGGTTTGGAAATTAAAGGTTTATGCCAGACTTGATCGAAAGTCTTTGAGATGTCAAGTGCAATGGCAAAGCTTTCACCAAAGTCCCGAAAGGAGGGTGACCAGGAGTCTGAAAAGGTAGTGGTGAGAAGATCACCAGTAAATGAAGCGTCCCTGACCGAACCCATACTGACGAGATCAGAAAGAAGGTTTGTTATAGGAAAGATGCTTTAAAATTTTCTCTGTCAAGAATAGACTCGAAAACTATTGAGACACAGGATGTTAAGAGCAATTGGACGATAGTCAGAGGGAGCTGGGAATGGTCACCCTTCTTTACTGGACTGGCTGAATGAGAGCAAATTTCCAGCGAGAAGGAAAGGTATAAGTTGAAAGACAAAAGCAAAAGAGTTTACCTAAGCTGGGTGTTAGCACAGAGGAACCGTTCTTGAGGACAACAGGACTCAATCAGGCCCATATGCCTTGTTAGTACTGAGGCCAGTGATGGCAGAAAATACATCAGCTGAAGAAATTTTGATATCAGCCATGAGGAAGTCAGAGTGGGGAAGTGAAGGAGGAATAGCACTGGAATCATCTAATGTGGAATTGGAGGAGAAAGTCTGAGCACACAGATCTGCTTTATCCGTAGAAGAAATAGCTACAGAGCCTTCAGAGTAATAAAGTGGAGGGAAGGACGATGAGGGAAAGTGTTTAGAAAGGTTTTTGGCAAGGTGCCAGAAGGAGCAGGAAGAGTTCGAGTTGGAGAGTTGAGAGCGTAGTACGGATGAAATTATTTTTAGCAGAGGGAAGAACAGACTTAGCATGATTCCAGGCAGACACACACAAAAAATGTGATTCAGGGGTGGGTTGGCTCCAGTACCTTTTATAGGCCCTCTCCTTGTTGCGGACATCATTAGAACAAGCGTGCTTAAACCAAGGCCTTCTTGCATTAGTTAAAGGTTATGACAAAGGAATGTATGCTTCATGCCTGAGAGAATAACCTCCGTAATGCGCAAGGCACACTTAGATGCCTCCCGGCCATGGAAACAATAATCATTCCATGGAAAATAAAAGAAATACTGCCTGAGGGCCTCCCAATCCGCAGCTCCAAAGTGCCACAGACGATGTTTCTTTGGAGGGTCCACAGGCCATACCGGAGTGATAGGACAGGTTAAAATAACAAGGTTATGATCAGAGGAGCCCAACGGAGAGAAAAGATTAACAGTGTAAGCAGAAGGATTAGTTGTAAAGAAGAGGTCAAGTATGTTGGAGCTCTCTCCAGGTCAGTCAGGGATACGAGCATAGTGCTGTACAAGCTGCTCTAGGTCATCAAGGATAGAAAAGATGAAGGCTTGTTCACCAGGTGGATCAGTGAAACAAGAGGAGAGCTAAAGGTGGTGGTGAACATTGAAATCTCCTAGAATGGAGATTTCAGAGAAAGGGGAAATGGATAGAATGTGTTCTATCGTAGGAGTAAGTCAGTCAATGAATTTTTGATAGTCAGTCGAATTAAGGGATAAGTAAACAGCACAGATTATTTAGTCAAAGAATGACAGGAGAGCCAAAGCCAGAGAGTAGAGAATTCAGAAGAATCAAGTTCAGGAAAACGAGAGCAAGATAGGTCGTTGTGTACATATAAGCAATATCCACCTTTGGCTTTGAAATGAGTATAGAGAAAGTAGGAGGATACAGGAAGTGTTTGCTGTCAGTTGCCTCAGACAGCTGAGTTTCAGTAAGGAATAGAAGGTGAGGTTTAGAGGAGAAGAGGTGGTGTTTGACAGACAGAGAGTTTGAGGAAATGCCGGAAATGTTGCAAAAACGAAAAAGTGAGTCAGATCGTGGATCCAGGCAGCTTAAAGAATCATCACCGGGAGAGGGGCGAATGGTGGGGGCATTTATGTTCCCCCTGGGAACTCCGAGGCATTGTTGTAGTGCACCATTTTTTTTTTTCTTTGTTTGTTAAGGAAGTGTAGTGTGTACTGTGCATGTAGTTTGGTGTTGATAGTTAGAGAAACTTTACTGGAGAGCATGCTGGCCTACTCTTTGTGTTACTGAAGCACTGAAAAAGTTCAGCAAAGGAGGATGGTCAGGAACTAGTCCCGAGGGCTGATGAAATGGGGGCTCCAGCTCTCCCTGTCATCAGCTTTCTATCTGCCTTGGGAGTACTGCTCTGCTCGACTGATGCTACGGTATAGGAGCTCTGAGTTAGGAATCCCTAAAAGAGATACATAGGAGTTTGGACCACAATTACTGTTCATCTTCATGATACAAATTTACTGCCAAGTCGTCACAGTTTATTTATTACCTGGGACAATAGGTACCAGGTCAATGAGTGGCCAGCATTTTTCTTCTGCTTCTGGGGGATTTTAAAAGGAGGCCTTTGGAGAAGAGTGTCAAAGACATTGGCCAATGGGGAAAACAACAAAATCCTTGCACGGGCAATAACTTGATTCGGCGACTTCAATGCTCCCCATAGTGTGAGCCCTTCGAAGGTGAAGGACCACATTAGGTGGGAGCATGCTGATGAGTGGGAAACTAAAACTAAAGCCTCGCCGCAGGTTCCAGAACAACTCTACTCCTGCATTTATACATAAAATACCAGTCGACCACCATATCTCTACGAAGGAAGTTCCTACTATTAACCCATCCCATCCTGACTGATTTTCCACCACTGACCCCCCGAATCCTGAAAGATTTTGGATTTTTTTTTTTTTTTTGGCTCAAACCTCCACTTTTGGTGAGGAACATTGAAAATTCATATAGAAATCATTCACCTGAGGTTTAAAATACCAGATACAGGTAACAGTATGTTTTACCTTACTGTGTTTTCTATGAGGCAGGCTCCAGAGAAAACGAGTTCTATGGGAGGGGTAACTATTCCACACTACTCATAAACGGTATTTATTTATTTGGTATGAATTTATATGTAGTACAAGAATATATTGTTTATCACACAGTAATATAGGCAATATAAGCATTGTTTCACTCACCAAACACATCAACATATGGCACATTCTTTTACGACATTACTGCCTCATCAGTTCTGCTTGTCTCTTCCTCTGGCTTGTTTCTTCCTTTGTCTTCCACCTTGGGAATCACTTTCGCCTTGAATTTCGTTATTGTAGAGACTGTGGCGCAACATGTCTTTACTGGCCAAGTCACTGCTAACAAATCAGTTGCCGGGAAAATGGCATGAGGGGGGGGTTGAGGGATCAGAGGGTTGACAGACAGTATCCCCGCCTGACGGAGGATAGAGGCAGGGATACTGAAACTTGAAAAACGTGCAAATGACAGACCTCACAATTGCAAAACGTATGGATACATCGTCGGGTGTCACCGTTACAAAGCGTGATGTATCCATACATCAACGGGACACCTTGGGTTAATTTCTGTGCACAAATGTTTCCTTTTTCTCAGTATGCTTAATTTTGTGGACCAGACAGTATCATGAATTGTAAATTGCAAGATCATAAAAATTTTTGTTGCATCCATTATATGTAGGAGTATTATAATTCTTTTAATTGAAAATTTCTAATGTCTGTGCTCCACAATTTCGATTTACTATATTCACAAGTCTCTCTTCGTGTTAGTTGGTAACGACCATCATCCACTCAATTGATGTAGTGCTGTCTCCACTGAGTGACAAGCCTAATGGCTTCTCAACCCAGGAATCAATTGACAACGATGGGTTTTAACCATATAATCAAATGTTGAGTCTATTATGAAGTCCTTGTCAACTGGGTGGAAATGAAAATGCGGCATCCATCCAGACTCTTCTCCACTTCCGGTGCAAAAGAGCATCGGTTCACCGAACTGGACGGCCATGTAGGGGCAATTGCTTGCCTGCGATTAATGGGTACCCTTCGGAAAAATGACTGGGGTTTCTCTAGTACTATTACAACTGTACCAGAAAGTCTGTTGCACAGTGGAAAATAGTACTTGACTGCTTTGTCAAGAATTTACTTGATTATTTTCCAAGGATTGTATAGGTATGATTGAAAGTTGGACTGCAAATGTGAGTGACTGTGTGCATGTAAGAGCCAATGCAAGATCGTGCCAGAAGAGTGAAAGATGATTTCTGGACAAAAGTGGAAGCATGCATGGAAAAGTTTGAAAGGAATTAGAGAGTGTTTTTGAGTGGAGATATGAATGGAGAAGTAGGGAATGTGAAGGTGGATGGAGTAGTTGGTGAGAGGGGTGTGCCCACAGAAGTGGATGAGAATGGCAGTGCTCTAGTGGACAGCTGTACAGAGAGAGGATTGGTGATACCTGATACCCTCTTTAGACACAAAATGATCCACAAGTATAAGTGGCCAGTGCTCAGAAAGGTGGGTGGTGAACTGAATGAACGGAAGGCAATAGTTGATTATGTGTGTGTGGATGAGAGAATGAGAAGATGTGTAATGGATGCAAGGGCATACAGAGGTTGGCAGTGTGGACTTACTGACAACAATATGGTGGTGGCGAAAGGCAAGGTTCAGCTGAAATGGAGGAGTAGCAGAAAGGAAGAACAGGAGGAAGTAATCCATACAAGGGGGGTAAAAAAGCTGTAAGAGGATGGAAAAAAGGCAGAATATAAGAGAGAAGTGGAAGAGCGATTGGGAGAATATGATCTGGAGCAGATGGGCGACGTGGAATGTACTCGTATGTGCAAGATACTCACAGAAGAAATCTATGCAGCATGTGAAGTGGTGTATGGGGTGAATACAGGAGAAGACAAAAGGGGATGCAAAGAACATCATGGTGGAATGAAGAGGTGAAACAAGCTGTGCACAGAAGAAGAAAGTATATAATTAGTTGCTGAGAAACAGAGACGTGGAGGAAATTGAGACGGAAAAGAGAGTTATATGTCGAGGGGAAGAGAGAGGGGAAAAGATTCATAAGAGACAGTAAGAAGAGAGTGGGTGTTGAATTTGGAAGGAATTCGAGTGTAAACTGGAGGGAATGTGAGAAGATATTATGGGAAGTGGTAAAGAGAGTTAGGCAGGGTGATAAAGAAATAAGTCGGGAAATGAAAGATAAAATTGGTTGATTGATAGTGGAGAGGGGAGAAAAAGTGAGCAGATGGAGAGAACAGTCTAAGGAATTGTTGAACACACAGAATGAAGGTAATGTGAGTACAAGTGTCTGGGGAATGGCTGGGAGAAGGAGGGATGTGAGAAGAGAGGAAGAAATTAGTAGGATGGAAGTAGCGGAAATAATGGAGAGTCAGAATGGGGAAAGCCCCAGGAATTAATGAAGTGTGTGGTGAAATGCTGAAGCATCGGGAAGAGATAGTAGTACAGTAGAATGGATATGGAGGATATGCAGATTGGCCTGGGAGGAAGGTAGAGTCCCGGAGGATGGGAAGTCAGGTATGATCATTCCCCTGTTCAAAGGAAAAGGGGAAAAAGAAGTGTCTGGTAATCATAGGGGCATTTGCCTTCTGAGTGTATTTGAAGAAGTATATGGTAGAATAATTATTTACAGAGTTAGGGAAAAAAACAAAGGATTTAGTTGGAGACGAACAGGGAGGTCTTAATATGGGAAGAGGTTGTGTAGATCAGATATTCATTCTTAGGTTTGTGGTGGAAAAGTTTTTACAGAAATTAAAGTTGTATGCGGTCTTCATGGATTTGCCGAAAGCACATGGTAGGGTGGATACACGAGGAATGTGGAGTGTATTAAGAGTAGATAGAGTAAATGGAATGTTGTTGATTGCAGTGAAGAGTATGTATGAGAGGGCTAAGGTTGCAGTGCATGTGGATAGTGAATTGAGTGAATTTTTCTATTTGAAAAACGGATGTGTCATGTCCCCATGGCTGTTCAATCTGTATATGGATGGGGTTATGAAAGAGGTACAGGGTAGGGCCGTGGATGTTGGAGCGACTCTAATGAGAAAGGGCAGTGTTTGGAAACGCCGTGAACTGTTGTTTGCAGATGATACTGTATTGTTAAGTGAAGACGAAGTAAAACCACAAGGCTTAGTGAACTACTCTGGGAGATTATGTAAGAAACGGAATCTAAAGCTGCATGCATGGAAGAGTAAAGTATGGTCTTCGAGGGAAATAAAGCCACTGGATGTGCATTGAGGCTGGATGAGGAGAAAATGGAAAATGTGAGTGGGTTTAAGTACTTGTGGAGTGAGATGAGTAAGGATGGGAGTTTAGAGGGTGAAGAGCTTGATAGGGTACAACAAGGAAGAAAGGTTGCGGGGTCTTTGAAATCAGTGATAAGGAACAGTGAAGTGAGCATGGAATTTTAAAAGTCGCTGCATGACAGCACTGTGAAACCGTTCCTAACGTATGCAAGTGAAGCTTGGACCGTGTTGAAAGGAAAAAAGTCAAGTGTGAGTGCAGTGGAAATTTGCTATTTGAAAGGATCATGTGGAGTCACATGGAGAGACAGACTGACAAATGTGGAAGTGAATCAAGGTATTTTTTTTTTAATAATAGAACAGAGGAAGGAAAAACAATTGAATAAAAAAATAATCACAGACACTAGATTACTGGTGTCCTCTGTTCATAGAATATCTGTAACAGTTAGACTTGAACAGCTGTAAGTTGAAATTTGGAGGAAAACAACTTTAGGGAAGCGAGTTCCAAGGAGATGCAGTTCGGGGAATGAAAGAATTCTGATAGGCAGAAGTTCTGCAATATGGCTGAGTGACATTCCAGTCATGAGCACTACCAGATGCTAGTGTAGCATGAGGGAAGGCATGGAGAGGTGGCACAATGGACGCAACTTCGTCTGAGCATTTGCCATAAAAAAATATCTGTAAAATAATGCAAGGGAGGCAACATTCCCTCTTACTTGTAGGGGAGGTAATTTATTTGTAAAGGCAGGGTTGTTGATAAATCTAACAGCTTTGTTCTAAATATTGTTTAGTTGTTTTAATGCAATCTCTCCACATCCATTCCACAAGGGTGAGCAATATTCAAGCTGAGAGCGCATATGACTCTTATAAATTATAGCTAACTGCTCGTCAGTGAAGAGGTTACGGACTCTGTACAATAATCCAAGTTTCTTTGGGGCGGTTATAGCAAGTGATCTAACATGAGAGGTCCAGTTGAGGGCATTATTGAGACACCGAGAATTTCAATACTTTTGGAGATGGGAATATCAGTAGCACTGAAGGTAATATACGAATCTGGCAATATCTGTCTATTAGTATATTGTATATATTTTTAGTTCTACCTGCATTAAATGAGACAAGGTTGTTTTGTCCCCATTCACTGATCATAGATAGGTCTTGATTTACTGAGGTGGCAGTACTGAGTTGTGAGTTAGAGGTATTAGACTTTGTAAATGGGTATCTGAGTGTGAATGAACTATGTAGTGTTGAGTCATCTGCATATGAGTGGATGGAATTGTGGTGATAGATAAGAGATCATTAATATGAACCAGGAATAGGGTTGGCATCAGTGCTGATCCCTGCAGCACGCCGGCGTTAATTGCGTGGAAATTGGAATATACATCATCTACTTTTATTTTCCTGTCACTGAGATATGAGGAAATGAAAGGAACAAAAGATGTTAGTCTTAGTTAGGTGTGGAGGTGGATGTGATAGAAAGCACTGGGAGAAGTACATTGATGTGGTTTGGCCATGTGGAAAGGATGGAGAGCAGTAGAATGACGATGAGAGTGTATGCGTGTGAGGTGGAGGTGGGGAGAAAGGGGAAGGCTGTGGATGAGATGAAGGGATGGAGTAGAGAGGTACATGAGAGAGGAGGGTGTTAGCTGGCATCAGGGTTGTGAAATAGCATTAGACAGGGCTTCATGGAGGCCGCTTGTTTGTCTCCACCCCTGACAGGATTGAGGCGTCTTGCAATAAATAGATAAAATATCATGCAGTATAATAACTAGCTTTTGATCCGCAGAGTTTCAGTCATTTTTTTTAATTCAAGGAAAAAGGAACCAAATGCCAGGAGCCTGCAGAATTGTTCCCTTTAAGAAGGCACAAAACAAAACAAAAACAAGAAAACAGAAAGCCAAATTTGGGATCCGTTCGTTTCAAGAAACCTGGACACACTGCAGTTGAAAGACTGGAGACCATAGGCAATAGGAAATACAGAGGGAGATAGTTCAGAGCTGACCTGTTGTATACATGAAGGACTGGGATTAACGATTAACCCTAGCATTAGGGATTTGGACAGAAAAGGGATTAGAATCTATTGCTAGACAAGTGATACGTGCCTGCCATAGTAGATGCAGTCAGGCAGGTCAGAGCAGCATTGACCGTTGAAGTAGCAATAGAAAAGAAATAAAGATGCAACAGCGCAGTGGAGACAGAACATGAAGGGAGCCAGAAAGAGGAGTTAATGAGATTAAATGCATTTGACTCCACCTTGCTTAAAAGAGTTGCATGCGGGAAGCCTTCCCAAACATAAAAGTTGTACTCTACACAGGGGAAGTAAAACCCGTGTATATAGTCAGCAAATAATAAAAAAATGTACAGAGACAGCTAAGCACACCCAATCTCATCAAAACAGATTTCAGTATGACTTTTCCAAAATAAATCCCCCAGAATGAAACCCTAAGAACGTATAAGAAGATGCAGGATGGAGCTGACTATTACAAAAAATTAGAGGATACCTACAGAAGATTTTGTCGTGTTACAAAAAGTTAAGAACTGAGTTTCTGATGCACTAAAAACAGGAAGATTACTTTTATTCTGATTAGAAATATGAACCATGTCAGACATTAGGTGTGCTATAGCCTCATCCCTTGTTTGTTGAAGTAACTGCTGGGATGGACACAGCAGAAAACGAATGAAAAAGTGAAGGGTGGGGTCTTCAGCGTTTGAATGGATAGGGTTAGATGAACAGCATAAAGGTCATTGACGAATGGAAGGAAGAGACTTGATGATAGGATAGAGCTCTGAGGAACACTAATATTGATAGGTCGAGGAGAATAAAGGAGGCTGACTACAACAGCAGCTATAGAAAGATTAGATCGGAAATGATGGCACTGATAGAAGGACAGAAGCTGTAAGAGGGCAGTTCGGAAATTAAAAATTTCTGCCAGGCTCAATCAAAAACCTTTAAGATGTCAAGTGCAACGGCAAAGCTTTCGACATAGTCCCGAAAGAAGGATGATCCGGAGTCTGAAAGGCAGGTGAGAAGATCGCAGGTGGAGAATCTCTGGCAGAATCCATACTGACAATTGGAATGATGGTAGTGATAGGAAGGGTGCCTTTTCTTTTTTCTAAGAATAAACTCAAAAACTTTTGAAATATTTGCAATACAGGATGTTACAGCTATTGGGCGATAATTATAGAGCTGGGAATTGTCACCCTTCTTTGGGACAGGCTGAATGACAGCAAACCTTCAGCAAGAAGAAAATGTACAAGTTGGCAGACAAAGGCAGAATTTACTTTGGCAAGGTGTATGGAAAGAATAACAGTCCTTCAGGACAACAGGAGGGGCCTCATCAGGCCCATGTGCCTTCTTAGTATTGAGGCCAGTGATTGCAGAAAATATATCAACTGAAGAAATTTTAGTGTCAGCCATGGGGAAGTCACAGGAGGGAAGCAATGGAGGAATGGCACTTGAATCATCTAAAGTGGAATTTGAGGAGAAAGTCTGAGTGAAGACTTCCGGTTTATTAGCAGTAGAAATAGCTACAGAGCAATCAAAGCAGAAAAGAGGAGGAAAGGATGATGAGGTAAAGTTGTTAGAAAGGTTTCTGGCATGGTGCCAGAAGGGGTAGGAAGAATTTGAGTTGGAGAGTTCAGAGCATTTATAACGAATGAAGTTGTTTTTTGCAGAATGAAGAATAGACATAGCATGATTCGAGACAGAAACAAAAGAGATAAGATTTCAGGAGTGGGTTGGCTCAGGTACCTTTTGTTGGCCCTCTTCTTATACTGGAAGGCATTAGAATTAGTGTGATTAAACCATCTTTGTTTTTTTTGTATTAATCATAGAATATGAGAAAGGAATATATGATTCAGTGCCCATGAAAATAACCTCCGTATTGCTCAAGGCACATTCAGATGGCTCTCGGCCATGGAAGCAATATATAATCACTCCCAGGAAAAACAGAGAAGTACTCTCCAAAGTACCACAGTCGCTGCTTCATGGGTGGGTTCAAAGACCTTACTGGATTGGTAGGACAGGTAATGGTGATAAGGATGTGATCAGAGGACTCCAACGGAAAGAAAAAATTAACGGTGAAAGCAGAAGGATTAGTTGTAAGGAAGAGGTCAGCTATGTTCGAACTCTCTCCAAGGATGTCAGGGATATGGGTAGGGCATTGTACAAGTGCTCTAGGTCGTTAACCCCTAAACCGCGGGGTTGTTTTGGCGCTCCTTGCGTGTCCTGCGAGGATATTCGCGCTCTGACAGACTTTGTAAAAATATTTGCCAAAAATCAGTTATTAGTCCTAGAATATTATAATTAAATATGCTTATGGCACATACCTTCACCTTTCTCCTGGGATGTTTGTTGAGCCTTCGTCGAGTACCGTAGGACTTGTGGAGACTTCTGAATTTGGGTAACGAAGTCTCCACTTTACACTTCCCAACACCCTGTAATATGATTACCACAGCCTGATATTATCACTAGAAACACTCTTCTATGATTTTCAAGATGTTTGGAATCCATATTCCAAAAAAAAAAAACACTGTGAAAGCAATGAAAATTACTAGCGCGTACGAGTTTCCCACTTGCGCTCATTCCCCGCTGGTATTCTGTCATTTATTATTCATAAAAACACTCACACTTTATATTCCTATTACTATATAACACTTATATATTTCTGCAGTCTTTATCCATATGTTTCCTTCAGTAATAGTAGTTTATTGTCACTGTAGGCATTCAATTTCTCTTTCAGTAAAATACGTACAGAGCCAAGGTTTCACTTTCACTGTCATAACTTCAAGTATTTGTACTCATATTCTTATATTACTAATTATTTTCATTTCTATTTACACTTTCTATTGTAATTTCAATATTTACACTTCTATTTTACATACACTATGTTATGCAATGTCACTTGCAGTAACTTATAAAACTATAATACACTGTTCCATCATATTTACATCCATTGCTTTCACTTGCTATTTACACATTATTTACATTTTCCACTTGAACTTTTAGAACTGCTTCAGGCTGTGGTAATCAGAAAAGCAGGTAACGCAGAAGGGAACCTGGCACTCAGCACACTGACAAGAGGTGTATCTGTGATCAGATGTGCGTTGCGTAGTATGTGCACACACCTGGCACCTGCAGATCACAGCCTTCCTCTTGGTTGTGGCAGGCATTTGCACCAGTCTGTGCCGATCCATGTACGCCTTCTGCTCAAGTCTGTCAGGAAGTCTTACAGCATGGTGCCTTGGAGCTGCTGCTGTCACCCTACCATATCTCTCAAGCAGCTGCTGAACACAAGTCCTGGCGAACAACCCCAGGGAAAAGGACTTGGGTGGCTTTACCTTCAACTTGTACAGGATGAAGGTGTTCAGCATCGTCATGTCAATGAGATGCAGAAAAACTTTCCTGTACCACCTCGTATTCTTCCTGAGGCAGTCGATCTCTCCAATCATCATGTTGGACTTGTCCACCAGCCGCATATTGATATTATAGTCTATGACAGCATCAGGTTTCATCACAGGTTCGCGTGCCCTACGGTCGACCTTCCCACTGTCTTTCAGTTCCCTCTTGTGTACGGTGATGAGCATGTGCTCGACCCTCTTGTCATGCCACCGTATTGGCAGCATCTTCCCAGATTTGCGTAGGTGCACGTCTCCTCGCTGCGAGTTTCCTGCCTCTGGAAATTTGGGGAAGTTGGCACAATTGCTCTTCACAGTGCCGCAGGAGCCAATGCCGTGCTCTGAAAGGTATTTAGCAAGTTTCGGTGCTGTATAATAGTTGTCAGTATACAGCACATGATTCCCACCAAAATACCTTTGAAGCAGCACTTCCACTCCAGAGCCTGAGAAGCCAATGGGGTGTGTTTTGTCCAGATCAACAGTGCTGGCTGAATAGATGATGAAGTCAAGGAAGTACCCCGTCTTACAATCGCACAGTACAAAGAACTTGATTCCAAAGCAATGGTGTTTGCTTGGAATGTACTGTACAAACCTAAGTCGTCCTCTGAACAAACCCGAGCATTTGTCTATGACAACCTTCTGAAAGGGGTGGAAGAATGACATAAACTTATCTTTCATTCTGCTCAGAATCTCCCGGATCTTCCAGAGTGGGTCGGTCTGGGAAGGTACATCGTTATTGGCGAAGTGCAGGTTTCCCATGATGTTCTGGAAGCGATCTCTGGGGAAGGCGGTGGCTCAATCGGTAGAGAGGTGGCTTGCAGTCCTACCGGACCCAGGTTCAAATCTCTGCTGGGGCAGGGACCAGTTTAAGGATTTGAATTTTATTACGGCAGACTTTACCGATCTACCAGAAGACCCGCCGACATGTCGTAAAAATACTCCTGCTAATACCAATACATCAGTCCTGTATGAGACAGCCCTAGCATGTATTCAATATGGACGGTGGGTGTTAGCGCCGAAGTGGTGACATGTAAAGGTGTACGATATGTAGGAGGACTACTGGGCCTTGGGAGCAGGCTGAGAAGCCTATGCCCAGAGTCGAGCATAGAAAAAAAAAAAAAGAAAAATGTACTTATTGAAGGTGGGTGAGGGTAGTAAGGGGTCCATGGACCAATATTCTTCCAACTCATGCTTCTTTGAATGTGGCATGAGAAGCATGAGGGCAAAGAACACATACAGCTCCTGCACTCCCAGCACAGTCCACTGTTGCATCTTCGCTGCACCTGCACCACTTGCAGCACATTGTGATTCGTACCTGATTGTCTCATCACACATGTGCTGCACGACTTCGTCATCGAGGAAGGCCAAATTGAAGTCCACACACTCAGCATCCTCGTCAAGAGTGAAGGCAGGCTGTATCCCTGAGGAACTCTCGTCGAAATGAAGATGTTCAGGGACGAAATCGGAACCTTCCATCCACATGAAGGCGTCCAGGATTCCCTGTCGTGGTGGTGTAGGGTGGGTGAGGGTGAAGGGTGGCTGTGAGGCAGACTGGGCTGTTTCAAGGTCACTCTCACTGACCCTAGGTTGCCGTGTAGCACTAGCAGTCCTTACTCTACTTGCTACTCTACTTTTACGTGTCAAGGATTTACCTCTTCCTCTACAGCCTGCCTTCACTGTAGGTTCTGGTGGAGACTCCGATGACGAAGACTTAGGAGAAAATTCCGCTGGAGATGAGGAAGAAATTAGTGAAGTGGGGCTCGGGGAGTGGGAAGGTGATTCACATCATGACTCATGGCAGGCTGGGTCACGCGAGGCCATTGTTCCAGGGCTAACCTGCCACCTTTTCACTCCCTTCCCAAATTCCTTCCCTTGTTGCAGTAAGGGCTCCTTTCTCTTGGAGCTAGGGATAACTTGGGACACTGAAGCACTCATACTAGGAGTTTCTGTCACGATTTCCTCCACATCCTTATCACACGATTCACCCAAAGAATCAAACTCACTATCCATGATTACCATTGATAATTCTGCCAGTTCACGTTCCACTGCTGAGTCACTTAGTCCTTTAATGCTTCCCACACGAGTTTTTCTAGGAGTAGAGGTCACAGGGCCCTTTGCAATGGGCGCAGAAGCAGTGGAAATGGCGAGGCTCGAGTTCAACGTGGTGTCACCTCATGACAAGGAACTGAATGACATGACGTATATGGGCAGGCAAGGGTTGACAATGTCAATAGGGTGACAGCTGCTAATTTACATGCTATGAAATGATTGGTAGGAAATCTCGACAATACATAACAAAATAGGTAGTTCCAGGTGAATGTAAATATCACTTAGGCTTCTCCCTTCCTTTCTTATAAATATTTGCATTACGAGACAAGATTATACGACATATTTCAAGGGAAAATTCCCAGGGGAAATTAGCGAACGAGTGCAAGTGAGGTGTTGTCAGGTGATAATTAGCCAGTTCCAGGTGTATGGCACTATCATTTACCTTATTTCTTTTTTGTATATATTATTTTGTATAAGAATAGGGCATAGGGCTTATTTCATTGGATGAAATCAGTGGAAAATTCTGGGGAAGATTTGCTTAGCGCAGCGCGGCTGGGCAGGTGAGAGGAGAGGGTAATGGAGGGGAGGTAGGGAGGGGAGTCAAGAACGAGGAAAAATGGCTAAATTGTCAACAATGGATGGGAGTACAGATAAGATTAGGAATGCTGACTATTGTTGGACACTGGCAGTACTGATAGATGATACAAGCCACCCATTGTAAGCCCGAGAGAATTCAAAATAACACAGAATCACAAAAATGATGCCCCGCGGTATGATCCATTGTGCCCGAGCATCACGAAAGTGACGCACCGCGGTTAAGGGGTTAAGGTAAAAAATGATGTAGGCGTATTTTTAAACTACATCACAATATATATGGCAAAGCTTTCTGTCTTGGTAAGTATTATTATTATTATTGTTTTTCTGTGCACTTTTTTCATAGTTCTTGATGCCATTACACAGGAAGGTATCCTAGGGTAATCCAAGTACTTGTTCTAAGTATGTGACCTGGACCTTATTTTGAAGGTCATACAATGATTTTCGGTGCAAAAACTGCATTTTTGTAATTGCAATATCTCAGAAACAAATTGATACACCTATTTGGTTGAAATCCTAAGATAAAAAAGATTGCTGAGAAATATGGTTGAATATTTTGCCATTTAGTCTAGTTGAAAACACCGAATTCAAATATGCTCAGTATTTTCCTTGTAATAAGTTTTAGAGAAAACCACAAAAGCTGTAAAACCTTAACTTAACAGAAATACAGTTGTGGTCCCTGTTATTAACTAAAAAGAATATGGTTACAGTTGAGCATACAGTTATCCAGATAATCAGACAAATGTAAAATGTACCCATGCTTCATTTACATCTTCCACAGTTTGTCTTCAGATCTTGTTGATATTACACAAGAAGCTTTCTGGGGTTAATCTAAGCACATGTTCCAAATATGAATAACCTCATACTACTTTTAAAGGTCGCAGTTTATGATGCCAAAATTTCATACGTTACAATTAGTGAACCTTATAAACCACCTATGTTACTGCTACTTGGCATATTACCATACAAAGAACAGTAAAATTGCTTCTTTGATATTTTGTTTACTAAATTTTTAAAATCTGCATAGATTTAAATTATGTACAGTATTTATTAGAAATATTATGTGAAAAGAAAATGGCCTACGAAACAACTGTAAACGAATGCATTTACGCCATCAGCTACAAATGAAAAAAACAAACCTTTTTAAAAATTAGTTGGTATTAAAAACTATGAAGGAAATTCAACACCAACAGACCATTATACTTCACTTCCATACAATAATACACATCAGAGATGGTTAAAATGCAATGACCACAAAGTTCAAAGCACTTTCTTCCCAACCACTTTTTTGCTGGCTTACATAATAATATGAGTTTAAATATCTGATCATCACCTGAGCATAAAAATAACTATCATATGCTTTGTTATTTTCACCACTGAACTATATCTAACATCAAAAGATCGTACAAATATCTGTATTGTTTTCATATGAAGTTTTTAGGCAGTGAACACAAAAGCAGCATTTCCATAACTACAAAGACAATCAATACCATAAATAGTTATGGCGAAGCTTCCTTATTGTGGCTACATCATAAGTAAATAGGTAACTAGTTACTGTTATCATTATTATTATTATTATTATTATTATTATTATTATTATTATAGATGGGGAATGAGTGAATTATTATTATTATTATTATTATTATTATTATTATTATCATTAAAGTATCTCGAACTGGACACTTTCTTATTACTGTCCATTCTGGTAGTACTGTCTTCATTAAAATTAAATTCGAATGTGACTATATGATGACCACCTGCTATAACAGGACTCACTATGTTTTCTGATTTTACCAAAACAAGATCTGAGCTGTGTTCACATCATGTTGGATGGTCTCTAAGCTGGTGCGATGAGCTTTCCTGGAAGTTGGTGTCCAGCTTTATTCCAGTGTGTGAGAATGGAGCTTTAACCCATTTGCAATCTGATAAACTAGAATCGCCAGAACTTATGATATTTTGGCCTAAATGTTTTCAGCAGTTTGATTGTGGGTTGCCCTGACAGTGGCTTTAGATTGTTCGGGTGGATAATAAATTACCCGAAGGGTCATTTTAGTATGGGAATCATTATTCACAGCTGAAAGTGAATATGGGTCTGCCAATATTTTCAACAGATGGATATGAAAGTATGGCTGACTAAAATTTTGCTCCCATGTCTAAGAACATCCCACCCCCACCATTTTATCATTCCTTTCAGTACTGGTGATACGAAAAGCTGGTAAATGGAACCATGAACAGAAAATATTTTTGCTTTGTATTTAGTTGTGATTCGTTAAGCTCATTACATCACAGTCTTCAGTTAGGGTAATACTCTCTAATCAGGAAATTTATTTTGCAGACTGCGTTCAGTTATAAGAAGTATGCATGTATTTATTTTTCTGATTCGAAGGACTGACTTTACCTTTATATTGATAGGCTTGTGTACCTCAAAATGAACGAATCTTAAATTTGGCTTTCTCTCTCTCTCTCTCTCTCTCTTTTCTTTCTTTTGAGGGAATAATCTTCCGGGCTTCTGGCGTTTGGTTCCTTCTTCTTTACATGTAATAAATAATGTTTTCAATGAATGATCTAGTCCTTATAGTAGCCGCAGCGAGAAATGAACGCTGTGGTGGGGCAGCCGGGATGACCGGGGATTCCCCCACTGTAGCCATATCCACATGTCACCGACCATAGAGGTAGGATGTCACCGACCATCGGCCACCGCTGCAGCCCCGCTCCATGATCCTTACCCTGTGTCTCTGGCTTTCTCTTTCTCTCTCGGTTTCTATATAAACTGGTGTATTTCCAAAACTAATTATGAAATTATTATGACTTTTGTTCCACACCACCACTGAGGTAAAAATCAAGGAGAGTTTTCTGTATAAAGGTTTCCCCCCCCTTGTCTGAGGGCAGGTCAGTTCTGGCGAGTGTATAATTATAGGTCAGGCGGAGGTATCAGCAAGGCCGCACTCCCCCGCTCATATGCCACATTTAGGAGGGGGGGGAAACCTTTATACAGAAAACTCTCCTTGATTTTTACCTCAGTGGTGGTGTGGAACAAAAGTCATAATAATTTCATAATTAGTTTCGGAAATACACCAGTTTATATAGAAACCGAGAGAGAAAGAGAAAGCCAGAGACACAGGGTAAGGATCATGGAGCGGGGCTGCAGCAGTGGCCGATGGTCGGTGACATGTGGATATGGCTACAGTGGGGGAATCCCCGGTCATCCCGGCTGCCCCACCACAGCGTTCATTTCTCGCTGCGGCTACTATAGTCAGTGTGTTTGACCCTCGTGGTGTTTTTTTTTTTTTCTGAAAAATCACAGGGTGCTACTGAGCAGACGACCGAGCGTTATTGAAATGGCGAAATCATCGGAGTTTTGCCGCTTAGCATCATTTGAACAAAAAATAATAATCTCAGTGCTCGTAGCAATGGTTTCGTTTTTATCAGTAAACTCCACGCTTTTCTATAACAAAGTAACCTTCCTGTTATTTATACCAAAAGTCTTACCGCAGATGTCCTCCGCAGCGATCCTAGGGAGAATGCCTGAAATGAAGACATTGTCAGTTTTTTCTTAGACTGCCAGATAATCTTCATTTCTTAAGCAATTCTTCTGATCATGTTAAGTTGTTGGTTCCTGCATTGATAACAACGAAGCTATTAATGGTTGCACCATCGACAACAGCATCCACAATCCACGTTTCATCATCTAGTCAAACACAGGAAATGTAAAAACGTTTTCATTTACGTGGTGCCCTGTCATAAAACCTCAAAAGGTGATCAAAGATAACGTTGTCTTCCACCATTCGAACATCGTTGGTCGCTTCCTCTGCATATAAAAGAATCAGGAATTCATTAAGCGAAAGTTACTAGTATGATACGTCTAATCCCTGCCGTCCATGCAAAATTTCTCACTAACTGGAGCTCGTACTGCTCGGCAGGGGAAGGATTGGTAGCTGCGGAAAAGGGAGAGTCAACAGAACTATTATCCTGGCCACAACATTCCTATTGTGAATGGTGTTGTCCTCCGGATTATTAATAATTGTGGGGATCCCTGGGCACAGCATTTTGTGGCGGTCGTGAAATAGCCTAAGCACGGAAAATGAGAGACAAAAGGCAAGAGATCTTGAGGTATGCGGAAACTACCTGCCTTTGTGGTCATAGTTCTTCTCCGCTGACAAAGTAATATGGTATTTCAGGGATGAATATGGAGGCTTTTAGGACAGGTATTTACTTGGGCTTTTGAGGAAGCTCAGTTTATGTGGTGGCCTTAAGGCTACAGCCACATTAGCCTCCAGATTACCCGACCCTGTTGATGATTTTGACAATGTGTCCTCTGAATGGCTCCTCTCCTCTCCACATTTTGGCCTGTGTTACTTGCAGGAAACTCATTGAGTTGATTCTGTTAGTAAGAATGTAGATCTTATCATAAGTGATGGTCATTGTTCCTCGAAGTTTCGAAGAAGTTTGCACACGCTGTAAACATGAGAGGGATCCGTGGAAAAAAAACTGCTGCTGATTCAGCCAGAACAGACTGCACACGCTGTCAAAAGCAGTCTGAAATTTTATAATCAATAGGCAAAACATGCGCAAGAAAAAACTATACAAGATTACAGATTAATATCTGGAAGAGTTTATGAAACAACATGCCAATTTTTTTTTTTTTCTAAATACGCATCTGTATACTCATCTACGTATTTACTGCCAGTTGACTTAATCCCGTAAGGGGTGACCACAAACAAATCGCCTCCACGTTGCACTGTCCTCTGCCATTGGACTGCACTCCTAACTCACAACCTCTTGTATCATATCTCACTCCACTCCGTCCCTCCATCTCATCCTTCGTTTCTCCCTCCTACTGTCCCCTTCCACCTCACGTACATACACTCTTATAGTCTGTCATTCTTCATCCTTTTCACATGACCAGTCTCAGATTATATCTCTTAACATCTTCAGTCGCATGTATTTCTACGTGCTCCTCCCAAATTCTTCATTACCACTGCTTTTACTCTTCACTTATGTCCTTCTAGCAGGGTCCAAGCTTCACTGCCGTATATTAGAGTGGGGATTATATACTGTCTCGCAGCAGCTCTTTTCCATCCATGCTCTCTTCCCTATTTCTTCTCACTGTTTTCATTGGCCTGGCAAACTTTCTACCCTACTGTACCCTTCCAAGCAGTTCATCGTGTTAACATCCAACCATACTCATTGCTCTACCTACCAGGTAAGTAACTGAATGCACCCGCATCCTCCATTTCCTCACCATCCTGCCGCACAGTGCTTTTTGTGACTTCATCCTTCCATCCTCTTCTGTCTTTCTTTCCTTCATTCTTTCCTTGTCCTTCTGCCTACGGGTGACTTTACACTCCCTTTTCTGACTTTCTTTCCTTCATTCTTTCCTTTTTCTTCTGCCCGTGGGTGACTCTACACTGAGTGACAAGCCAAATGGTTTCCTGTATACCAGGAAACCATTGACTACGCTGGGTGGTAACCATATAGCCAAATTTTGGCACCTGGTGGTTTAGTGGGTAATTATTGCGCTCCAATCGGATTGAGCCGGTGAAGGTTTATATCCAAGGGATGGTTGGGGTTGATTGCTCATGTAATACCACTCAGGGATGAGTGAGGCCAGTCACTCTCATCTTAAATGTCGAGAGCAACTGCCTAGCCCCGGGCTCCTATGCTCCTCTTGGGGCAATGTAGAATTGGATGGTGGATGGATGGATGGATCTTTCTGAAAGACCATAGCTTTACTGGTATCTATTTTTACTTAAATTCTGCTTCCTTTTATCAGTACAGTCGCGAACGAACTCGTTCACTAAGCCTAACAGTTCACATTCACCTTTACTTAACTGAGTATCGTTAACAAACAACAGCACACGATGTTTCCACGTCCTACCCTGTCTCACTGAAGACAATTCTACACCCATTGTTCTACCTAGTATCTTTTAAAATTTCATCCATATAGAAAATGAATAACCATGGAGACATGACATACTGAGTCTCAGTCCAACACTCATCAAAGAACTCCCTTAATTCACCCTCCACACGCTACTGCACCCTGCTAGAACCCACATACATTCTCTTTACCGCATTCCAAAGTTCCATAAATTTCTAAAACCTTATATTTCCGTGCCTATCCACCCTGTCACGGGAAGTCAGGATACAGCTTTTTTCGTTTCTTTAAAAACAATTCCACTAAACCTCTTAGAAAGAGCTTATGATCTACGCAGATTCTCCCTAAAACCCTCTTTTCTTCTCCAACTAATTCCTCAGTTATTACCCTAAGTCTGTCAATAGATATCCTACCATATATTCTTCCTATTACACCAAGAAGGCAAATACCCCAATAATTGCCACACATTTCTCTTTTCCCCCTTTTCCTTCAGATAGGGGAAGAGATATACATGAATTTCAATCCTTTAAAAGTCTTTTTCCTCCCAGTCCAATGTATGCATCTTCTATATTCACTGTGCAACAAACCTTTCTCAGTATTTCAAAATTTCACCATACACTTCACTTCCTGGGGCATTCCTTATTTTGACTTTTTTTTTCATCAGTTTACTTATGGTCCACGAATCTATTTCTGACTACTTGCTTCTTCTTTTCCCAGCCATTCCCCAACTATTTATGCTTGCTCTACTTTCTTTTGCTGTATTTAAAAATTCTTTATAGTGTTTTATCGAAGGAGCGTTGTGGTGTGGATGTGGAAGTGATAGGAAGCGTTAGAAGAAACATATTAAGGTGGCTTGTCCATGTGGAGAGGATAGAGAGTGAGAGACTGACGAGGAGAGTGTATGTGAATGAGGTGGAGGGGGGGGAGAGGGAGAGGGAGGCCAAGGATGAGATGGAGAGATTGAGTGGAGAGGTATATGAGGGAGAGGGGTGTGAGCTGGGAGCAGGGCATTGAAATGGCAGGGGACAAAGCGACATGGAGGCGATTTGTTTGTGGTCACCCCTTACGGGATTAAAGCGTCTGGCAATAGATAGATAGATAGTTTTATCAATCTGCTTATTTTTCTCCCTTTTCCTTCAACATTCTGCAATTATTTTTTTCTTTCACTCCTCTACCGTTTCCTTTATCACTACGTCTTACTTTCTTGACCTCCTTCCAAAACAATTTTATGACATTCCTTGCACTGTGCACTTAAATTTGCTCCAATCTCCTCTTTCATTCGTTTTTTACTCACTGTTACTAGTCTTTTTTGTTATTTTTCTTCGGGTGAATCTAGTGTAGGCTGTGACAACTTCGATGAGAAAGTTAAATGAGAGGTTGAAGGAGCATAAAGACATAAATACAAGTCGCGGTGCCAAGGCAAAGCAAACCCGTCCCCGGCAGTCATTTTAGTGCTGACATATAAACACAACAGGATATCTAATAAAAGATGTCATATCAAATTTGGAGTAAATCGGGTGAAAACTGACGATTTGATGCCCATTTGAAATTTTAGGCCAGACCCACCTGACATTGACCCCCCTACCGCTAACTGGGGGATGACCCCCCAGATGTATTGAGGCACGTTTTAGGATGAAGATTTGAAAGAGGTACCTTTTGGTTTGGGTTTCATGTCGATATGACAAGTCTGAAAGGAGTTATGGCGGAAAAATATATATATATTTTTTACATTTCTTGAGCTTACAACCTGGGCCTTGTCTCAGTTTGACCCAGAATTTAATCAGGTGATCAGAAGGTCATAGCCCATCATCCCTGTAATTTTAGTCAAAATTTCATCAGTATTTTTTGCGTAAAGTTGTTAACAAACAGACAATCAAACAGACAGACAAACAAGCAGACAGACTAACTGAGTGAAAACAATATCCATCCCTGAGCCCCTCCCGGGCGGGGACGGGTGTTGTTTTCACCTGGTTTGAAATGAGAGTGTATCTCAACAATGCTATTGTACTATGTAGACTAGATACTGGACATGGAGTGTTATGGAATGAGTTTGATATATACAAAAATAATTTAGCTAAATGTAGATGTCTTGAGTCTGCCCAAATTGCAGCCTGTTATAACTATAATCAGAATAAGGAATTTTATGCGCTGGCGACACCTTTACCATGGCCGCTAATTAGGAATAAACATAGTTAACATAGTTTGTATTTATAGTTTGGATGTATGATGACGTTATCACAAAACTTTTCGTCCTACTTGGAACTAAATGTAAACATTGTATGCCATATCAGAGGAGGTTAGCATTGGTGAAACGCCAATATAAACCGGGTCCTTATTCTGCACTTGTGTCCTCTTCATCTCCTCTCATCCTTGGGTGGCCCTGACCACCTGTTCCACTATCTTGAAAGCTACCTGTCGGGTCGTCACTTTTTTTTTTTTTTTTTTTTTTCTGTGAGGTGGTATATGACAATCGACCCTTCAAGCTTGGCACATTCCACAGTGGGGTTCTCAGACTTTTCCTCTACAATCTTCTTATGGACAGACTTTACCGCCTTCTTGGCTCTCCCCAGTTTCTCTCTGATCTTAAGCTGTGCTGATATTTGCATCCACTCCCTTTCCCTGCTATGTTTCTGCATTTCCTAGGTAAGGTTGGCTAGGCTGTCTCTGCTTATGGGTTGATCATCAACAGTGTAAAAACCAAAGTGTTCACTCACTCTCCTACTCACAGGCTTGCCTGTACAACCGTCACCCTTCTCGGCTGTCATCTCAAAGTCCTACAGGACTATACATATCCTCCCTCCCAGTATGTCTTCACCTTCTGTTCGTAGATTCTCAACACATTTGACCTCCTCGGCATCCTTACTTTTGGCTCACAGGGAGGTCAGGATCCCCATTGCTCATATAGTTACTTGGTACATAATACCTCTCTTCTTGACCATAATGCCATTCCTCCCTGAAAATAGTCTTCCTTGAATAAGTCTGACCTCTTGAAGTAATAAAGTGCTAAAAATCCAACTTTGTGCATCATTCTTCACTGGGTCTGGTTCATCATAGCTATCAAATTGCTGAGTGATTTCAGTACTGTTCTGTTACTTCTTTCATTCTTATGCTCTGTGTCTGCTTTGCCACACAGTGTCTGACCACATCTCCATCCCCTGTTCTATCCTTTTTCTCCTGATTGGTACTGTAGATGTTTTCTCTAATGGTACACATCTCGACCGCGTATGGAACACTCATGTTCCTGGGGTCGCATCCTGGATCCTAGTTAACCTTGTCACACCCATCCCTGCTGACCCATTGCCCCCTGTCCACACACACTCATCTACTTTTCATGACACACCTACCACCGTTACTGACCGTCCACCTTTCCCTCCCGAGTTCACCATCACTGAAATCCTCAATCCAGTGGCCCGTACCTTCCCTTCTCATCCCGTTCATGTTTATACTGGAGGGTTTTTCAGCACTAATGGCCAGGCAAGGACTGCTTGCATTGCCATTACTAAATCTACATCTCCCATCTTCACCTCGCATTCTCTCCTCAACTAGGCCAGCAGTACCCAGTATGGAATGTCTACTCTTATTTTTGCCCTTGATACCTTGATACCTTGTCTCTGAAAACCTTTTTCAATGATTCCTAAGCAGCTCTCGCCCGTCTCTGCAACTCTCCTCACTTCCCCTGTCCTCTCAATACTCCCGACTTCATCAGGCTTATGCCCTCTGTCTCAGGCTCTTTTATCTGGATTCCAGCCCATGTTGGTCACATAAAACGTATCTAGGTAAATCGTCAGGCCCGAGCTGCCTGCAGCTTTCCCCTTCATTGCCATTCACCTCCCTGTGTCCAAGGTGACTGTCCGGATAATCCTTCAAGAGAGGACTTGGGAGGACCTAGATTTGCGAACTGATGCTCAACAACCCACCAACATCACCATCCAACAGTACCACAACTGCCATGGTTCAAAGACACCTACAGCAAGCACTCCACTCTCACTCGCCACTGTGATGTAACTGTCGCCTGCCCGCATTAGCCTGAGGCTTCTCTCCCTGGGGAAGTCACTCGATGGCTACCCGCTGACAAGCCATACGAACTCTGTAATTCTCCCATGACTGTCTCATTATTGCATCACATTGATATCTGCCCCTTTATTGTCCCGCTTTATACCTCCTGGCTTACTGTTTTCTGCTTTGTGTACCTTTTTCATTGCTAATCTGATGAACTGGGGGACATTCTCACTCTATCCTAATTACCTTTGCTTATAATGACCTGGTATGCGGATGATCATGATAATGAGAATGATGATGATGATGATGATGATGGTGTGTGTGTGTGTGTGTGTGTGTGTGTGTGTGTGTGTGTGTGTGTGTGTGTGTGTGTTCTTACATAATGTATGAATATTTCTGCATGTACAGTATGTTTATATGTGTATATATACATAAAGTTATGTGTAAATATACACGATTATTAAGTATTTACATTCCATATTTGGCTGTCTACAGGGTGGAGTTGCCCAAGGAGAGCTTTGACATGGTGTTCACTGGGTGGATGTACAGCAACGTAAGCAACCGTGAAGCTGTAGTGATGACAGAGAGAGTGTTGGACTGGTTACGACCTGGAGGGCACTTCGTTTTCAGGGAGGCAGGTCCATACGTCAGTGAGTATTGCACAGCCGCTGTCTTGATCACATTTTTTTTTTAACTACAGAAATCACCAGCAAACAAGTGACAGTGGATTGTGAAATTACGGCAGGTAATTACAATTTCCTGATCTCCTTTATTTTAATTTCTATCCCGGATGTACGTAAATGTGTTTATTATAGATAGGTTCCTCCAATCTCTGCATACAAAATACTATAAATAATAAACAATGATGCTATAAGTATGCACACTTGAAAGTGTGGAACGCATTCGAGCAGACACGCTTACTTATGCACTTCCTCTAGCCTTCTTCTGGTGTGTGTATGGACGCTTTGGCTTCACAAATTTCCGACGTAATCCAGTCATAGTTTCAGTCCGCAGCTTTTTGGGGGGGGTTTTCTCAGCAATACGTTCCCTAATTTTGAGAAAAGCCACTTAAGAAAATAATTACATATCCATAAGATTTCCACAACGGCCACTGACCCCGTATTAAACTCCCAGTTATCACAGTTTTAATGCTGAACATGTGCTTTTTTATCAAACCTGTTTTTTCATAAATATGTTGGAAATAAAAAAAGCTTCTTAAATTAGTAATTAATACTTTCTTCATAGGTTTTTCAGTCATACCCCCAGGTTCACTGTAGTTTTGAAAATTTCAGAGACAAATTATTTTTGGTTCACAGTTTCAGCTTTTCTGTTTCCTTCAGCAGGACGTTTCCGATGTTTGAGAAAAGTGGCTTGAGGAACATTTACATCTCTATAAGTTTTCTCTCAAATTTCGTAGGTCAGCTATTGCTGTACTGGTTTTAAAAATGATGCAGTTTGGTGCTGTGCTCCACCATCCTACAATATGTGCAATGTGTTCTCTCTCTTTTTTTGTTCCTTAAACAATTTACTCACACACACACACACACACACACACACACACACACACACACACACACACGCACACGCACGCGCGCCCGTGCGCAAGTGTATGTCTGTCTGTATATATATATATATATATATATATATATATATATATATATATATATATATATATATAGGGAGCCTGGTACATTATATATATATATATATATATATATATATATATGTATATATATATATATATATATATATATATATATATAAACACACAAACACACACACACACACACACACACACACACACACACACACACACACACACACACACGCGCGCGAGAGCGGGGGGTATATGTCTATATATATATATATATATATATATATATATATATATATATATATATATATATATATATATATAGGGAGCCTCTGTGGTACATTATATATATATATACTGTAGCAGTAGCCGTGTGTGTGTGTGTTTTGGGCACCGAAACTACACATTCAAATCTCACCAAAATTGGCAAAAAAGTCGGAAAAAATTTGCTGATGTGATAAAACTTGGTCCCATCACGATTGAAAAACTTTTACTATATTTATTGAGCGATCACATTTTGACCAAAAAACTCTGCCTGGCGCCTGGCATAGGATGTCCGTACAATTTTTTTCCCACAAGTACAACTAAAGTATTTCCGACCTGCGTTCGGACAACTTGGGTTCCATTCCAGAAGCTGCAAATAACACGGTCAATTGGTTAGCTGCAATAAATCCAAGTGACAACGTTACACTAGAACAAAACATAAACACGAGAGCCCTCCGCAGGAGCATGTGCGAGGGGCCCGAAGGGCCCAGGAGCACTTTTGTATGTGTGTGCATATTATATATATATATATATATATATATATATATATATATATATATACGTGTGTGTGTGTGTGTGTGTGTGTGTGTGTGTGTGTGTGTGTGTGTGGGGAGGCGGTGGCTCAATCGGTAGAGAGGTGGCCTGCAGTCCTTACGGACCCAGGTTCGAATCCCGGCTGGGGCAGGGAACAGTTTAAGGATTTGAATTTCATTAAATCAGGCTTTACTGATCTACCAGAAGACCCGCCGACGTGTCGTAAAAATACCCTCGCTAATACCAATACACCAGTCCTGTATGAGACAGCCCTAGCATGTATTCAATATGGACGGTGGGTGTTAGCGCCGAAGTGGTGACATGTAGAGGTGTATGGTATGTAGGAGGACTGCTGGGCCTTGATAGCAGACTGTGAAGCCTATGCCCAGAGTCGGACACATAAATATATATATATATATATATATATATATATATATATATATATATATATATATATATATATACATATGAGTCTCTGTGGTACAGTGGTAGTGTGTGCCTTTCGTACACAGGTGGACCAGGAGTTCGCGCCCTCCCAGGGTAATAAACTTTGGGAGTGTTCACCCGGCCACGTACTGCATTGGCGGACACAAGGGGTGCTGTGGTTGAACCAGTGTCGCTTACTGTAAAGTATGCTTGCACCCAGTCGGCGTGCGGGGGCCGATTACACTTCTGGTTCACAAACTACACACACATCCAAAGCCACTCCAACACTACAATTACACTTAAAAGCACTTCACACCCTACATACAATCTCTTCCAGGCAGCCTAAGCCATTTGGTAGACATACATTGGCTGTATCGTCCTGACTTCGGTCGGGATAGGCCGGTCCTGCGGACACAAGGGGTGCTGTGGTTGAACCAGTGTCGCTTACTGTAAATTATGCTTGCACCCAGTCGGCGTGCGGGGGCCGATTACACTTGGTTCACAAACTACACACACATCCAAAGCCACTCCAACACTACAATTACACTTAAAAGCACTTCACACCCTACATACAATCTCTTCCAGGCAGCCTAAGCCATTTGGTAGACATACATTGGCTGTATCGTCACGAACTTCGGTCGGGATAGGCCGGTCCTGCAGTGGATACTCAAACGGCTGATGATGATATATATATATATATATATATATATATATATATATATATATATATATATATATATATATATATATATATGTGTATATATATATATATATATATATATATATATATATATATATATATATATATATATATATAAATCTGAATTAATAGACACTTATATTGAGGAAATGTTAAAATCATTATTTAATAAAAGAAATTCAAATGGCAATTTCATATAAGGTGTTCAAATCGTCGCTTCTGCGCAGGAAGGTACTACTTGCATCGTCAGAGCACAGAGTTGCCTAACGTACTTAAAGTTTGTCTAGTAATCGTTCAATGCTTCACTTCAAGTGCAGTCTTTAATTGTTCAAGTGAGTTGAGTTTTATGGCATAAAGTTTATTTTTAAGGTCACCCCATAAGCAGAAGTCAATCAGTGTTAAATCTGGTGAACGCGGAAGGTTTTCAACATTGTCTGTTCTTCTGATCCATCTATTTGGAAATGTTTTGATAAGGTAATTTCCAGACATCACAAATAAAAGGAGTGCTCCATCTTGTGTGAAATAAATCTCATAATAACTGAAGAATTCATAGCATAAATTCATAGCAAGTGTAATCCACGGTGGCGCTTATATTTCATATCCCCGTCTCTATCGTAGTCATCACCGAGCTCTTCCAAAAGTGCGATAGATTGTAGGGTTTTTAAGGGGAGAATATTTCATTGTACTTCTCATGGATTGCTGGAGAAAGATAAATATGAGTCTGGTGTTTGATTGCAGTTTATTTCTTCAAAGGGAGTGTCTCACAAGAGCAGTAGAGAGGCGAGAGTGATTTTATGCTTACTAACTCTGCACGCTCTGTTCCTGCCTTTTCCCCACCATCTCTCTTCTCTCCTAACCTCATCTGCTGTGTATCTCGCATTTCCCCTGTATATGACTGGTTGTGTCACGTGTAAGGGCATGGGTGAATGGAATTTTCCCAGGCCTGGGGAGTTTCCATCAGGAGTCACACTGTGCTGTGTGTTAAATTCCTCGCTTAGGCACTACTTTCTTCTACCCTCTGTATTACATATATACGTTACTAGCTATTATGTAGTGTTATGATATTTTAGTGTCCTGACATCGCTCTGTCATGCTTAGCTGGCGTACCTACGACGGCATGTAGTAACACATTACATATTCTGCTATAACCTACAAATACATGATATTCATTACAGTATTGTAGAGGTACAATAATACTATAGAAATATAATACACTGTAGTAATATATTGTATGTATAATATATGTAATGCAGTAAATACATGGTAGTGAAATTGAATATAGAATATTGTATAACATATTATCGTAACATAGTGGCACAGTTGTGTATGTACAACAGACATACGCATATATTTATGCAATGGTAATATAATGGCAGCACCATGCCAAGACTTTAGTAAGAGTCAGTTATATGTAGTGCACCTATTTCATATATATATATATATATATATATATATATATATATATATATATATATATATATATATATATATATATATATATATCATCAGCCATTTGAGTATCCACTGCAGGACCGGCCTATCCCGACCGAAGTGGGGACGATAGAGCCTATGTATCTCTACCAAGTGCCTTAGGCTGTCTGGCAGAGATTGTAGACTATGTAGGGTGAGAAGTGCTTGAAAGTGTGATTGTAGTGTTGAAGTAGCTTTGGATGTGTGTGTAGTCTGTGAACCAAGTGTAATGGACCTGCACAAGCCGACTGGGTGCAAGCATACTTTATAGTATGCGACACTGATTCGACCACAGCAGCATTTGGGCGGGAGAACGCTCCCAAAGTTTTTTCCCCTGATGGGGCGTGAACCCATGTTCTCCAGTGTACAAAAACGCACATATCACCACTGAGGCTCCATATATATAGATATATATATATATATATATATATATATATATATATATATATATATATATATATATATATATATTGTTTCCGTTTTCGTTTTGAAGGCTCCAACATGCTTGCATGCGACAGCCTTGGTCACCTAATGGCGGCTCTCCTTACTGCACGATCTATTGCAGCCTCCTGTTCAGTTCCCTAACCCTGAATTCACACTTAATGACCTCTGTTCCACGTCTTTCTCGGTCTACCCCCTCACAACCCCACCCCCCAATATTAACACTTCTCACCTTCTGCACCCAGTTATCATCCCCCATCCTCTCCACATGCCCAAACCACCCAATCTACCTCTCCTGAACACAACACCAATACACTCAAGTCCCATCCTACCTCTGAACTCTTCCATCGTGAACCTAGCCCCCCCAGGCCTTGCGTGCAGGGAGGCAATGCACATCCACCTAATCATTGTCTTTTCTGTATGTCTGACCCTGCGAATATCCTCCTCCTTCACTGTCCAGGTCTCATTACCATATAGCATTACTCTCCTAACGCATACTGCATACAAAGACCCCTTAGCACATAGGGAGAGTCCTCTCAATGTCAGAAGAGGCAACAGCTCCCTGAACTACTCCCAACCACTTCTCATCCTAGCCACAGAGCTAGCTCCAGCCCCACCTCCAGCACACAACATGTCTCCCAAATAACAAAACTCTTCCACACACTCAAGAGATTCAGCAGCAAATTCAATCCTTTCATGCCTGACTATCTCCACCTGCTCTCCCCGACACGCCACACACATAAAATCATCATTATTTCGCAGTCTACCTCTGATACCAATACATCTCTTTTGCACTCATTTATCACAAACACTGCACAAGATGGAATTACTTCCCAAACCCTTGTGGCAAACTGCACATGGCCACTCTCCCTCATCTTTGACAGTACCGCCACCAACTCTAGATACCATCACTTTTGTTTTATCTGCATTAACCCTTAACCCGTGGCATCCCGTCGATGTGAATTAACGTCCACACGTTTTGTCACTGTCAATCCCATTGACGTACATAAACGCGAATCAATTGCAAGGTCCCTAATTTGCACAAATTTCAATTTTTGCGAGTGATTTTGTACGTAGACATGGGACACCTTCCTCTACAACATGCCAGGCAGGGACAATGCCATACCCAGCATGACCTCCCTCCCCCTGCACGCCATTGTCTCGGCAATTCACCTGTTACCAGTGACCTGGCCAGTAAAGACATGTCATGCCAGGTTACGAAATTCAGAGCCAGAGTGATTCCCCAATCGATGACAATTTGGAGGACAAACTTTACATAGCATTAGAGAAAGAAACAGTCAGAAATGATGATCAGGTAATGTCGCCAAAAAAGGTCAGGTATGTTAATGTGTTTCGTGAGTGATACAATGCTTATATTGCCTACAGGTATATTACTGTGTGAAAACCAATATACTCTCTTACTACATATAATTTCGTACCAAATAAATAAATAAATACCGTTTATGAGTGGTGTGGAATGGTTACCCTCCCATAGAACTCGTTTTCTTTGGAGCCAACCTGATAGACAACACAGTAAGGTGAGGAGGTACTGCTTACCTGTATCGAGTATTTTAAACCTCAGGTGAGCGATTTCTCTATGATTTTTCGATGTTTCTCACCAAAAGCGGAGGTTTGAGCCAAAAATTTTTTTCCAAAATGGTCATGATTGGGGGGAGTCAGTGGTGGGAAAGTGGTCGGGATGGGGCAGGTTAAGCCCTTGTGCTCCCTACCATCTCTTCACTTCCTAAATCTTTCCTCTGCCTCTCTTTCATTCTCTGCAATTAACACCAAATCATCAGCATGTAACATCTCCCACACGAGTCCACTTCTGAAGTCACATGAGAGTGCTTCAAGTACCATGATAAACAACATGGGACTCAAAACTGACCCCTGATGCACACTAACGTTCACAGAATACTCATCACTCAAATCTCCAGTCACTCTTACCTGGGTACGAGCACCTATATACATTGCCATGCCCAGCCTAACCAGCCACTCCTGCAAGCCAAGGTTTCTCATTGCCCAGTTCACTTCTCTAGGGACTCTGTCAAAGGCCTTTTCCAAAACAACAAAAACAAAATACAGATCCCTTTTTCTTCCCAATATATTTTTCCTGAAGGTGTTGAACAATGAATATGGCATCAGTGGTCCCCCTGCCTGGCATAAACCCAAACTGCATCTCATCAACATTCATCCTTTCTCTAACCATACCTTCTAGAGTTTTCTCCATTACCTTCATAATCTGATCTAAGAGCTTTATACCTCTATAATTTCCTCTTTCTAGGGCATCACCCTTCCCTTTATACACATTTACAATTACACTTTTCAACCAATCATCTGGAACATCACACTCATATGTAATCATATTTATCAGGTCAGTGACTAACCTCACCCCTATATCTCTTGAGGCCGTCAACATTTATCATACCTTCTAGAACTCTCTTCATTACGTTCATTATCTGATCTGAAAGCTTCATACCTCTATAATTTCTTCTTTCCAGGGCAACACCCTTACCTTTATACACATTTACAATTACACTCTTCAACCAGTCATCTGGGACAACACACTCATATACAATCATATTTATCAGGTCAGTGACTAACCTCACCCCCATATTTCCTGAGGCCTTCAACATTTCGGCAGTCAACCCAGACACGCCTGCTGCCTTCCCCACCTGCATTCTGCCTGTTACCTCACTCACAGTAGCAGCATCAATCAAAGGCCATGGGCCAAACACTGGATCTACCGGCTCCAAACTTTCGCTGTCCCAGTCAAACTCCTCATTCAACAACCGGCTATAATGCTCTCTGCATTCATCTTTAACCCCCCCCCATCCCGACGTTTTCTGGGCAGTGGTACGCCCCAGTCCTGACATTTTTGGACCTTTTTTTTTTGGCTCAAACATCCGCTTTTGGTGAGAAACATCGAAAATTCATAGAGAAATCGCTCACCTGAGGTTTAAAATACTCGATCCAGGTAGGGGTACTTCCTTACCTTACAGGGTTTTCTATCAGGCTGGCTGCAAAGAAAACGAGTTCTATGGGAGGATAACTATTCCACACTACTCATAAACGGTATTTATTTATTTATTTGTTACGAATTTATGTGTAGTATGAGAGTATATTAGTTTTCAAACAGTAATATAGGCATTATAAGCATTGTTTCACTCACTAACTCATCACCATTCCTGACCTTTTTTTGCCACATTACCTGATCATCATTTCTGACTGTTTCTTCCTCTAATGCTATGTAAACTTTGTCTTCCACATTGTCATCGATTGGGGAATCACTCTGGCCCTGAATGTCTTTATTGGCCAGGTCACTGGTAACAGGTGAATTGTCCGAGACAATGGCATGCAGGGCGGCGGGAGAGGGTATGCGGTGTAAGGCATTGTCCCTGCTTGGCATCTTGTAGAGGAATAGAGGAAGGTGTCTCGTGTATACGTGCCAAAAATCACTCGTGAAAATTGAAAATTGTGCAAATTAGGAACCTTGCAATGTTGCCGCTGCTTAATTTACGTCTCCAGGATATGAGTGCACATCATGTGAGGACGTGAATTCACGTCTCCAGGACGGGGCGGGTTAATATTACCACTGTTCACCACTACCCTACCTTCATCATTCTTCATACACTGGGTCACTTATAATATCCCGATTATCCCTCTTCATCTGATTTGCCACCTTAAATATATTTTTCCTCTCCCCATGATTTAGGTTATCAAGTAGAAGTCTCTGTGAATCAGACTTCGCCCCTGTATACCTCTCTTCTAGACCTGTGCTTGGCAGCCAAGTATTCGTCCTTGTTACCACTCTTTCTTCCACTCCCGGAAAAGACTTCTTTTCTCCATAACTGCAGCTTCTACACCTCATCCCACCACCAAGTTACTTTATGTCTTGGTGGGCCTCTTGTCCAACTGCATATTACATCAGTAACTCTCAAGAGGTTGTTCTTGAAGGCTCTGTACTTTTCATTAATGCCTCTGTCTACGGCTCCCTGTTCAGCCACCCCTCTCCTCATCTCTCTGTAGAAGGCATCTCTTACTACTTGGTTTTCCAGCTTACATTTTTCCTCCTAGGTACATAAGTCCTTTTCTTCATCATTTGTTCTTTAAGCACCATAAAAAAAATCAATAGTCTGTGCTGCTGCACACACTCCTCGCTTCCTATAACTTTAACATCCCTCACTAACCTCCTATCAGCCCTCCTAACCAGAAAATAATCTGACTGCTATTTCCCCCACTCTCGTACGTTATTAACCTACTCACTTTAGCTTTAACTGTGTGTTGCATACAATCATGCTCATTGCCTCCCCAAACTCAAGTATCCTTTCCCCTTACGCATTCCTTACACCATATGCACAATCCCCATGTACTCCTTCATAACCTTGAGCTGCTTCACCTACATGACCATTTAAGTCCCCTCCCAAAACCACTATCTCATCATCTCGCACACCACCTACTACACGTATTAAGTCATCTCAAAATCTATCTTTCCCTACTTCATCCAAACCAACATCAGAAAAAGTTCATGTACCATTCATAACAGCTAATCTGTTCACAGTCCATCAAATATACCCTTTTCCTCTCTAAGAATAATGACACCATAGTCATCATCAACATCACCACCAACACCGAACTCATCATGGTCTCCAAGAGACAGGACACTGTCACTTTCGCTAGTGAATCAGTGATTGAACGAAAGTGTCGTACATCTTTTCATGCTGTTCACCTTTGTCTTGCATGCATTTTCACGTTTCAGCCAGCTGGAACAGAGTGTCATTTTTGCATGAGTATAATAGTATATAATATGTTACCCCATAATTTTCCTTCATTTATTTTTTTTGTATATATAAATTAACACTATTTATACAGTATATTATACATTGTAATGCTAAGTGTTTTAGTTTCGGCTTCCTGTCTCTCTAACACCTAGTGTGTAGCTGGGCTCCCTTTTCTAGACCGGAGCTTAGACAATAAGAGAGAGGCAGGACACAAAAACTCAAGGCAACAACCTTATACGTGTATTACTAAATTCTATAGTGGAACAGGTAGATGTCACGAATACAGATACACTGGACAATTGTAATTCTTAGGCCCAGATATGGGTTATTAGTATCGCACAGGATACTACCCAGGTCAAGGATGGGCAATATGAATAGCACTTAGGGCAGAGGTTTTATATACTATTATTGCAGGAAGTCCAAGTTTTATATATTTGGGGAGTGGGTGGTACTATTTCACTGTTGGCAATTATTACTTTAACACTGAGGTCTGTATATGATTTTTGTATGGTGTGACGTTATCAATTGGGAGCTTATTCACCGTAATAGACCTGTATTTCATTGCTTGGCCGTGTTCACGGTATCACTGTTACTTTTATTCACTCCACCACATTTTTACTGTCACTGGTGCTTCTCTTACTGACTTTCTTTATATGATTAATTCACTGCTCTGCCTTCACGTCACTAAGTCACGGACACTGTGTATTCACTATCACTTCTTTCGGGTCTGGGCATCGTGGCGGTCAGTTACAAGGGCGGCGGAGTGTGACCCAGCCTCACTACTGACAGGGCTGGGTTCCGCCGGGGGCGTCTGTGCTCAGGGGCCACAGGATCATGCCTAGGGGCATCCTCTCTCATCCGGGGCTGCGGGTGGCGAAGGACCCCACTTTCGGGGCTCGGGGCGAGAGTATGGCCCTCAGGGCTGGGGCTGAGTAACTGCCTGAAATTCTCACTCCGGCACCTGATGGATGACGAAGATCTCCGGCGTCTGGGTGTAGGGAGATCCCGCCCAGGAGTCCTGGGGAGGTCTGGGGGTCCCGAAGGCTGCGGTCCCCAGTGTTCGGTGGCACTGTCAGAAAGGGGCTGCTGTCAGGGTCCGTCAGGTGAGTCCTCTCCAGATCCAGCTGCATGGAGAAAAGGCCAGGAAGTCATGGGGCCTCTCCGGCACTCCTTCAGGCTGGGGACTCCCTCTGAGTCGTAGGTTGGTGAACAGGAGTCAGCACCTGACGGAGGAGCGGCTACAGGCCGTCTCCTGCCATAGGGCCCAGCTACTGGCCGTGGCCGTCTAGGGGCGCGGCTACAGGCCGTCGCTAAGGCCTGGCTACTGGCCATGGTCTGGGGAAGGAAGCAGCTACAAGCCGACTAAAGGGCACCTTCAGAGCAGCAACAGGCCGTCTCCTGACGAAGGTGGGAGTGGCTACAGGCCGTCTCCTGACAAAGGCGGGAGCGGCTACAGGCCATCTCCTGATTTCCCTTGGAGCGGCCACAGGCCATCTCCTTCAGGAGGGTTGAGGGGCTGCATGCCGTCTCTGGAAGGGCACCTTCAGAGCGGCTACAGGCCGTCTCCTGACGAAGGCAGGGGCGGCTGCAGGCCATTTCCTGTTTTCCTCAGAGCGGCCACAGGCCGTCTCCTTCAGAAGGGTAGAGCGGCTACAGGCCGTCTCCTTCAGGAGGGTTGAGCGGCTACAGGCCGCCTCCTTCAGGAGGGTTGAGCGGCTACAGGCCGTCTCAGGGGTGCTGACTGGAGCTGGAGTAACAGCTCCACCCCAGTGTTGGTTGGGGAAGGCTCGCCCGGAAGGTAGTCCTGTATTCTTGCTATGGTGGCAGCGGGAGAGCTCCGGGTCATAGGGGTGCGTGGCCCGGGAGGACTTATGTCGTTGTCGCCGTGAGTCCCGATGCGCTGTCGTTGCTCCTCTTAGGGCTCCTTCTGGAGCTGTTAGGTCGCTTCCTGTGGCACTTTACTGCATTTTTATACACATTTCACTCGGGGTGTCTCACTTGAATGTTTACTCTTCCTCCCATAAATACTGCCTCCAAGTTTGCAATCCTTGCTTGCATTCTGTGCATAGCCAATAGTACAGTAATATACTATATACAATGGAGAAGATTACAAATGCAACTGGTGCTGGGCTATGCATAAAATATGGATTAAACATACTCAGTTCTTCCCAGGGCTTCATTTTTGATTAATTGCATAGTTTCAAGCTTAGGTGAAGTTAACTTAATATTTGTGCTCATTTTTTAACCTATCTCAGGCAGTGGTAGGAAGTATTTGTGTGTGTGATTAAGGATGTCATAGTGATTGTTTGCAGCTAACGTGGACAAAGATGGTGTAAGTACAGCACAACAGTCAGGTGCTGTGTATAGTCCTGATCCTGATGTAGGAGATGCTGGTTTATCTGGACAAGTTACGAAAAGTGATGCGTTATGAGTGAAGTAGAAAATCTGTGACTGCCCGATGCGCTGATGGTGGGTGAGTTTAACTGGAGCAAATGTGAAGTTACAATGCTGATGAATGTCATGATTACTTATGATAGCCATTTCACAAGGGACTGTTCCAGTTGGCTGAAACGTGAAAATGTATGCAAGACGAAGGTGAACAGCATGTAAGGATGTACGACACTTTCGTTCAGTCCTGTCTCTTGGAGACCATGATGAGTTCGGTGTTGGTGGTGATGTTGATGATGACTACGGTGTTATTATTCTTAGAAGGAAAAGGGTATATTTGATGGACTGTGAACAGATTATCTGTTATGAATGGCACATGAATTTTTTCTGATGTTGGTGATAGAGTCGCTTCTAAGTATGGATAATATAGCATAAAGAGATTCCTGGTCCTGAAACAAAGGCTACAAACCATGTTTATGTATGCCTTGACTGATTATTTATTTGACGTAGATCGTGAACTGGAAGTACGTTAATGGTGATCTTGCCATTACCAGCATTCGCAATACCTTTCATCAAAGCTTGATAACGAGTTCTAGTGTTGTCTAACTGGAGTATTATTATCTCCAATATGTTCTATGACTACTGAGAAGTGTTGAAAAAGTGTCATGTTTCTTTCCATTGCATTTATTTTGTCCACATTCTGGTTAGTTATCCTCTCTGCCTTTTTAGATTTTTCGCAATCGTCATCATTGCCGTGTTTTAATTGTCAGCTAGCTTCTGTTGATAAGTTAATACCTGAGGCTATCTTATTACATTTGTTGTTTATTTCTTGAAGATCTTCCTCTGTAGCCAATCCAAAAATATTCCCTAGAATTTCACCACCCAGGTCGAACAAACCGTACCTCTCACGTGTATGTGTGATGTTGTTCATATCCCTAAATGCCTCCACTCCACGAGATGGGATGTCTTGGATCATGATGAGCATGGTAGCTTTGGCTTGATCTTCCATTTTGCTAACTTCATGAATTCAGTCACTTCCTTTGTGTTACGTGCTTCTGAAGCAGAACTTCTTATCATAGCTTCCAGTGTCCTCAGTGGCTTTGCATTGATCTCCAGCAATACTCGGTAATTCATATAAGATGTCCAAACTAATATCAATACTCATGATATCTTTCACGATTTCTGGCCAGGCTGTTGGGGCTATGATAATCCTCGTCTTATTATATGTTGAGGGTCTAAGTTAGCTGATCCTCTTCCTATATAGATGAGAATCCATGGTGTAAGTCGTCTCATCGTTACCTACCGAAAAAATCTATTAATTCGCTAATCCAGTCATGCTGAGGTCGATGATAGTGATGATGCACATTACAAACTAGGTCTTGGAAGTCAATAACTTTGCTCGTTGTTTCACTTATAGGAGTTTAAATCGATACCTACGGTGGATCATGTAAATGTATTTGCAGCAACAGTTGCACCTATTTTTGTGTGTTTATTATGCGTACTTAATTTATTTCCGTATGTATTGATTTCTTCTAGTTTATTTTCATCGTTTGTGTTCATTTTTTCGGTGGTGTCCGAGCTTGCATAAGTGCTGGCTGAATACCCTGGGACCCTTTTTAAATGATCAGCATGAATTTGCTTTTCTTCGCCACTCAGCAGTGACTTAATTACTATGGTACGTTGTTTCCTGTGTTTTTAATTACTTTCTATGGGCTTTCAAATTTCGGTGATAGTTTGTTCTCTAGTGTGAATGATACCATAGACAATGTCTCCTAAGCTGACAGTTGATTATTTTGCCTTTTTACTGGATGACTGCGTCATTTCTGTCTTGGACATGTTTTTCTTTAAACAGAACGGTGGAAGGAAAAACAAATGAATAAAAAAAATATCCATACACCAGGTTACTTGTGTCCCCTGTTCATGAAATGTCTGTAACAGTAAGACTTGAACAGCTGTGGGTTGAAATTTGGAGGGAAGCAACTCTGGGGCTTGAGTTCCAGAGAGATGCATCCCAGGAATGAAAGAATTCTGATGGGCAGAAATTCTGCAATATGGCTGAGCGACATTCTAGTCATGAGTGCTACCAGATGCCCGTGTAGCACGAGGAGAGCATGGAGAGGTGGCACCATGGACGCAACTTCATCTGAGCATTTGCCATAAAAATACCTGTAAAATAATGCAAAGGAGGCAACATTCCTTCTTCCTTGCAGAGGTGGTAGTTTTTGTGTAATGGCAGGGCTGTTAATAATTCTAACAGCTTTGTTCTGAATTTTGTCTGGTTGTTTTAATGCAACCTCTCCACATTCATTATTGCACAAGGGTGAGCAGTATTCAAGCTGAAAGTGCACATGACTCTTATAAATTATAGCTAACTGCTCATCAGCGAAAGAAGATTACCGTACTCTGTACAATAATCCAAGTTTTTTGAGGCGGTTTTAGCAAGTGATCTAACATGAGAGATTGACCAAGAGGGCCTCAAAGAATTTCCATACTTTTGGAGATGGGAATATTAGTAGCACCGAAAGTAATGTCCGAATCTGGCAATATCTGTCTATTAGTAAATTGTATATATTTAGTTTTACCGGCATTAAATGAGAAAAGGTTGTTTTGTCCGCATTCAATGATCGTAGATAGGTCTTGGTTTATGGAGATGGCTGTACTGAGTTAAGAGGGTAGAGATATTAGACTTTGTAAATGGGTGTCTGAATGTGAATGAACTATGTAGTGTTGAGTCATCTGTATATGAGTGGATGGGATTGTGGGTGACAGATAAGAGATCATTAATATGAAACAGGAATAGGGTTGGCGTCAGAACTGACCCCTGCGGCACGCCGGAGTTCATTGAATGAAAATTGGAATATACATCATCTACTTTTACTCTTATTTTCCTGTCACTAAGATATGAAGAAATCAAAGGAACAAAAGACAGTAGTCCATAACAAGGGAGTTTGGACAGCACGAAACTGTGCATACTCTGTCAAAAGCTTTAGAAATATCAAGAGCTACTGCATGAGTTTCTCCTTGTAGATCAATTGATTGATGGATGGTATGAGTTAGGAGATTGAGTATGTCAGTGGTGGATCTTTCATGGTGAAAACCATATTGTCTATCACTAATTAAGTTGTTGGATTCAAGATGTTTAACAATGTGCTTATTAATTACAGTTTCAAATACCTTACCAAGAGAAGATGTGACAACTATTGGTCTGTACTCAGAGGGGTCAGAGGAACTTCCTTTCTTCGGAATTGGGTGGATATTGGCTTCTTTCCATGAATTTGGGAATAAAGAAGTATGTATGCATAGTCTGAATAATTTAACTAGAATGGAGGCAAGTTCAGGGGAACACTTTTTCATAACAATTGGCGGAATTCCATCTGGGCCAGGGGCTTTGTTGGTAGGTAAATCGTCTAGGATGGATTTTACGTATCTTGTCTGTGTTTGAAGTGGTGAAATTTCGGCAGAGTCAAGTTCTAATATTGGGACATTCTGACTGGTATCGTCTGTGGTTGAGTTTCTGACAAATGTACTGGCAAAAATATCCGCTTTCCCACGCGGGTCATTTGTAATGTTTCCATCTGAAGATTATAGTGGGGGAATGGAAGATGACTTGTTAAAGTTATTATTGAAATAATTAAGAGTTGACCAGAATATTCTATTGTCATTAGGGTTGTTAAGTAGTTCTGATGCTTTTGAAGAAAGTTTGATTTAGCTAGATTTATTATTATAGCTTTTGCATGATTTCTAGCAATTTTAAAATGAGAGAGTGATTCAGATTTTTTTTTTTATTTTAAGTAAGAGTTATATACTAATGACTTACGGGCTGTTGCTCTGGTACAGTTGCCATCAAACCATTTTGGAGAGTTTAGTCTTTTAGTGAATTGTTGACTTGCTATGAATAAATCCATATCAGCTAGTATTAAGTCGCAAATGTGGGATTGGGTAGAATTGGGATCACTAGAGAAGAAGGACTGGCAGGGAATGTCGGCAAAATAATTTCTAAATCCATCCCAGTTTGCCCTATCAAAGTGCCATCGGGTCACCCTGACAGGTTCAGAACGGGGAGGTGTGGGTGGGGAGGCAACTAATGAGGCTTTGATGAGATTGTGGTTAGAGGATCCAAGTGGTGACAGTTACATGGATAACTGTTTCTTCACCATTTTGTGTATCTCCTGGAATTCACGCAAAAGGAGTTTAGTATAATCATCATTATTGTATACAGACAAATTTTCATCTTCCAGTATTTCATACAGTAATTTTTTTTTTTGTCTGTCCCGTAGATAATGAAATGTGGTGTGTCTCCTAAGGACTTGTTTATTGCACAATTAACTGATGCTTCCACTCTGGGAATCGAATCATCCCAGCTTGCATAATTTTCATTGAGAATGTGTCGAAGCTTATCGAACACTTGTTTTGTCTCCATACCAACCCACTGGATGCTGGGTGATAGGCTAAGACACAGATCTTTTCTTATATTGTATTGTTCACCTATTTTTTTGTAAGATATCAGAATTAAATTCACCTCCATTATCACTTATTAATACCTTCGGTGTGGTGAATCGACATATTATGCTGCCTATGACTGACCTTGCCACTGTTTCTGCTGTCTTATCCTTAATTGGGACTAAAATCACATATCTTGAGAAATGATTTGTAGCAACGAAGAGATACTGATTATTATTATAAGATAAGTAACTCCACCACGGCAACGTCCCTCGGTTTGTTAAGCACAGGATATTTACCTTTAGGTGCAGGTGTGTACGTGTAGTCTTTGTGTCTCACATGACTCGCATGTGTCTATATGATTGTGTAGGCTATATCTTTTTGTAACAATGGCCAGTAGTATAACATCCCAGCTTGCCTGACTGTCCTATCTTTAGCAGGATGTCCTGCATGTGGACTATCGTGGATTGTCCTTAATACGTGAGGTATAATTTCATTAGGTACCATTTGTTGTCCGTTATTTCTTCTATGATTTGGTTGTCCTGGGTTGATCCTGTATAAGGCATTGTCGACTATTGTGAATTGTTCGAGTGGTATATGTAACTTAGGTACTTGTATGGTCTCACCCTTTCCAACTTGCATATAACTTTAGACCACGTTGGATCAAGTCTCTGTGCTTTCGAGATTTCATCATGGTTTGGGATGTTCTCCTTTAGACCTAATGTCACGACATGAACTGTCATCGGGTTCCTAGATAATGCATCAGTGGCAAAATTTATTTTGCCTTGGATGTGGTGAATATGTACATTATAGTTTTCAACCGTACATTTCCATCTTGCTCTCCTCCCAGAGAGGAGTTTTTCTTGGAACATGCCCACGAGCGGTTTAAGGTCGGTGAACAGGTGAATTTCGTAACCACATCACCATTCCTGACCTTTTTTGCCACATTACCTGATCATCATTTCTGACTGTTTCTTCCTCTAATGCTATGTAAACTTTGTCTTCCACATTGCCATCGATTGGGGAATCACTCTAGTCCAGAATGTCTTTATTGGCCAGGTCACTGGTAACAGGTGAATTGCCGAGACAATGGCATGCAGGGGGGGAGAGGGTATGCGGTGTAAGGCATTGTCCCTGCTTGGCATCTTGTAGAGGAATAGAGGAAGGTGTCCCGTGTATACGTGCCAAAAATCACTCGTGAAAATTGAAAATTGTGCAAATTAGGAACCTTGCAATGTTGCCGCGTTAATTTACGTCTCCAGGATATGAGTGTACATCATGTGAGGACGTGAATTCACGTCTCCAGGACAGGGCGGGTTAATATTACCACTGTTCACCACTACCCTACCTTCATCATTCTTCATACACTGGTCACTTATAATATCCCGATTATCCCTCTTCATCTGATTTGCCACCTTAAATATATTTTTCCTCTCCCCATGATTTAGGTTATCAAGTAGAAGTCTCTGTGAATCAGACTTCGCCCTGTTATACCTCTCTTCTAGACCTGTGCTTGGCAGCCAAGTATTCGTCCTTGTTACCACTCTTCTTCCACTCCCGGAAAAGACTTCTTTTCTCCATAACTGCAGCTTCTACACCCTCATCCCACCACCAAGTTACTTTATGTCTTGGTGGGCCTCTTGTCCAACTGCATATTACATCAGTAACTCTCAAGAGGTTGTTCTTGAAGGCTCTGTACTTTTCATTAATGCCTCTGTCTACAGCTCCTGTTCAGCCACCACTCTCCTCATCTCTCTGTAGAAGGCATCTCTTACTACTTGGTTTTCCAGCTTACATTTTTCCTCCTAGGTACATAAGTCCTTTTCTTCATTATTTGTTCTTTAAGCACCATAAAAAAAATCAATAGTCTGTGCTGCTGCACACACTCCTCGCTTCCTATAACTTTAACATCCCTCACTAACCTCCTATCAGCCCTCCTAACCAGAAAATAATCTGACTGCTATTTCCCCCACTCTCGTACGTTATTAACCTACTCACTTTAGCTTTAACTGTGTGTTGCATACAATCATGCTCATTGCCTCCCCAAACTCAAGTATCCTTTCCCCTTACGCATTCCTTACACCATATGCACAATCCCCATGTACTCCTTCATAACCTTGAGCTGCTTCACCTACATGACCATTTAAGTCCCCTCCCAAAACCACTATCTCATCATCTCACACCACCTACTACACGTATTAAGTCATCTCAAAATCTATCTTTCCCTACTTCATCCAAACCAACATCAGAAAAAGTTCATGTACCATTCATAACAGCTAATCTGTTCACAGTCCATCAAATATACCCTTTTCCTTCTAAGAATAATGACACCATAGTCATCATCATCACCACCACCAACACCGAACTCATCATGGTCTCCAAGAGACAGGACACTGTCACTTTCGCTAGTGAATCAGTGATTGAACGAAAGTGTCATACATCTTTTCATGCTGTTCACCTTTGTCTTGCATGCATTTTCACGTTTCAGCCAGCTGGAACAGAATGTCATTTTTGCATGAGTATAATAGTATATAATATGTTACCCCATAATTTTCCTTCATTTATTTTTTGTATATATAAATTAACACTATTTATACAGTATATTATACATTGTAATGCTAAGTGTTTTAGTTTCGGCTTCCTGTCTCTCTAACACCTAGTGTGTAGCTGGGCTCCCTTTCTAGACCGGAGCTTAGACAATAAGAGAGAGGCAGGACACAAAAACTCAAGGCAACAACCTTATACGTGTATTACTAAATTCTATAGTGGAACAGGTAGATGTCACGAATACAGATACACTGGACAATTGTAATTCTTAGGCCCAGATATGGGTTATTAGTATCGCACAGGATACTACCCAGGTCAAGGATGGGCAATATGAATAGCACTTAGGGCAGAGGTTTTATATACTATTATTGCAGGAAGTCCAAGTTTTATATATTTGGGGAGTGGGTGGTACTATTTCACTGTTGGCAATTATTACTTTAACACTGAGGTCTGTATATGATTTTTGTATGGTGTGACGTTATCAATTGGGAGCTTATTCACCGTAATAGACCTGTATTTCATTGCTTGGCCGTGTTCACGGTATCACTGTTACTTTTATTCACTCCACCACATTTTTACTGTCACTGGTGCTTCTCTTACTGACTTTCTTTATATGATTAATTCACTGCTCTGCCTTCACGTCACTAAGTCACGGACACTGTGTATTCACTATCACTTCTTTCGGGTCTGGGCATCGTGGCGGTCAGTTACAAGGGCGGCGGAGGTGACCCAGCCTCACTACTGACAGGGCTGGGTTCCGCCGAGGGCGTCTGTGTTCAGGGGCCACAGGATCATGCCTAGGGGCATCCTCTCTCATCCGGGGCTGCGGGTGGCGAAGGACCCCGCACTTTCGGGGCTCGGGGCGAGTATGGCCCTCAGGGCTGGGGCTGAGTAACTGCCTGAAATTCTCACTCCGGCACCTGATGGATGACGAAGATCTCCGGCGTCTGGGTGTAGGGAGATCCCGCCCAGGAGTCCTGGGGGAGGTCTGGGGGGTCCCGAAGGCTGCGGTCCCCAGTGTTCGGTGGCACTGTCAGAAAGGGGCTGCTGTCAGGGTCCGTCAGGTGAGTCCTCTCCAGATCCAGCTGCATGGAGAAAAGGCCAGGGGAAGTCATGGGGCCTCTCCGGCCTCCTTCAGGCTGGGGACTCCCTCTGAGTCGTAGGTTGGTGAACAGGAGTCAGCACCTGACGGAGGAGCGGCTACAGGCCGTCTCCTGCCATAGGGCCCAGCTACTGGCCGTGGCCGTCTAGGGGCGCGGCTACAGGCCGTCGCTAAGGCTTGGCTACTGGCCATGGTCTGGGGAAGGAAGCAGCTACAAGCCGACTAAAGGGCACCTTCAGAGCAGCAACAGGCCGTCTCCTGACGAAGGTGGGAGTGGCTACAGGCCGTCTCCTGACAAAGGCGGGAGCGGCTACAGGCCATCTCCTGATTTCCCTTGGAGCGGCCACAGGCCATCTCCTTCAGGAGGGTTGAGGGGCTGCATGCCGTCTCTGGAAGGGCACCTTCAGAGCGGCTACAGGCCGTCTCCTGACGAAGGCAGGGGCGGCTGCAGGCCATTTCCTGTTTTCCCTCAGAGCGGCTACAGGCCGTCTCCTTCAGAAGGGTAGAGCGGCTACAGGCCGTCTCCTTCAGGAGGGTTGAGCGGCTACAGGCCGCCTCCTTCAGGAGGGTTGAGCGGCTACAGGCCGTCTCAGGGGTGCTGACTGGAGCTGGAGTAACAGCTCCACCCCAGTGTTGGTTGGGGAAGGCTCGCCCGGAAGGTAGTCCTGTATTCTTGCTATGGTGGCAGCGGGAGAGCTCCGGGTCATAGGGGTGCGTGGCCCGGGAGGACTTATGTCGTTGTCGCCGTGAGTCCCGATGCGCTGTCGTTGCTCCTCTTAGGGCTCCTTCTGGAGCTGTTAGGTCGCTTCCTGTGGCACTTTACTGCATTTTTATACACATTTCACTCAGGGGGTCTCACTTGAATTGTTTACTCTTCCTCCCATAAATACTGCCTCCAAGTTTGCAATCCTTGCTTGCATTCTGTGCATAGCCAATAGTACAGTAATATACTATATACAATGGAGAAGATTACAAATGCAACTGGTGCTGGGCTATGCATAAAATATGGATTAAACATACTCAGTTCTTCCCAGGGCTTCATTTTTGATTAATTGCATAGTTTCAAGCTTAGGTGAAGTTAACTTAATATTTGTGCTCATTTTTTAACCTATCTCAGGCAGTGGTAGGAAGTATTTGTGTGTGTGATTAAGGATGTCATAGTGATTGTTTGCAGCTAACGTGGACAAAGATGGTGTAAGTACAGCACAACAGTCAGGTGCTGTGTATAGTCCTGATCCTGATGTAGGAGATGCTGGTTTATCTGGACAAGTTACGAAAAGTGATGCGTTATGAGTGAAGTAGAAAATCTGTGACTGCCCGATGCGCTGATGGTGGGTGAGTTTAACTGGAGCAAATGTGAAGTTACAATGCTGATGAATGTCATGATTACTTATGATAGCCATTTCACAAGGGACTGTTCCAGTTGGCTGAAACGTGAAAATGTATGCAAGACGAAGGTGAACAGCATGTA